>NW_027100719.1:4326375-4383875 GCF_040412425.1 Macrobrachium rosenbergii | reverse complement strand
AAAATGGTATATCTTTTAAGCACATGATAGCTATACACGACAGACAGGTCCCAGTAACCAGAAAATAGATTATCTTTGGATTATCTTTGCACATATACAAAGTTGCGGATTTTCACTTATCATAATCTGATCATTGCAAAATGATGACATATTTCAACCACGATACATATACAGGACACACAGGTCCCACTAACCAGAAATACATTTTTCAATCGCTGAAGTGACCCTTTATATCCACTACTGACCTAAATTGGAAGCTTGAATTCGACAATGAACGATGCTTACAATAACAGAAAAGAAGACAGAAAGGACCTTAATTATGAAGAGTAAATTCTCTCAACTGAAATCAGAAAAAGACGCCATTCCATCATAAGTGAAATTGATGCATGGTAAATATCATTTTGTCTTACGAGTTACTCTAATACTGTTCTCCTTGTTTTCCTATTCATTAATTTATTAATTTTTTTTTCCTTTTTAATAAATGACATCTCTTCTTTCTGTATTTCCCTTTACTTCCTCTTACTTCTTTCTAAAAACACCTGAACATTCTTTGGAAGCTTGAATTCCAATTCAGTGGCCCTTTGGTGGGCTTGTACCTTATGAATAGGTTTCATCTTCTGAATAATAATAATAATAATAAATAATAATAATAATAATAATAATAATAATAATAGTGGATGTGATATACCCTTGGATTTGGCTAGTCCTACCTCCGGCTTCATACGGAAATTCGCTAATATGTATATTCTAGGTAGAACTGATAGTAGGGCGGCTAACTGTGGTATTTGCATGGAATCATGCATTTGATGATACAAGCATGAAACTTGGCACAAATAAGCTCAATACCCACCACAGTATGAAAATATCGTTAGCCACTCAAAAATCCAAGATGGCCACCATTTTTCAAGATGGCCGCCGTTTTTCACATGTGAAACACAAAAAATCCACTATTTACCCAATTTTTTTAGATGTTATTGCAAATTTTGATGTATCTTTATTTGTAGAGTTTTTTTATATGATTAAATGACTAGATTTGGACCGGATTTGTCTTTTTAATTGCAGATATGATGGCTGAATCAGAACAAGATTGCCCATCTCCTTCTGCAACAAATCCAAACCAACAAACTGATTGGAACAAATGCTGTCTCTGTCAACAGGATAAAAAAGAGGAATTGAAGTCGCCTCCAAGTTATAAAACAGAACATGATGGTTACTGCAATATTGCCGAAAATGTTCCTCTTTTTCATGCCATAAATGAACTTCCCATTCCTCTGAATCCAGCTAGACTTAATGATGGCGATGGATTGAAGAAACCTGAGGAAAAAACAAAGCAGTGTATCACCAAACATGCAGACTGATGTTTAATAACACAAAGCTCAAAAGGGCTCAAAAACGGAAATCAAGCACAGACACAAGTAATGAGGAAGTGCAAAGTAAGGTGAAAAGGACTAAACAAAAAACAAATGATCTTGTATGTTTTTTGTGTAGTAAAGAATTGGGAACCGAGGAGTTTAGGAAAGCAATGACAGGAGAACTTAATAATAGATTAAAAGAGTGTGCAATGACACTTGGTGATGGCAAGCTGCTGGCAACCCTTGGTGGCCCTGATGTTGTAGCACAAGAACTAAAGTATCACCCACTATGCCTTGTAACATTGTACAATAGGGAAAGAGCTTATATAAATGCTAAAAAAATATGAGGCTACTATTGAGAGTAGAAACAAAAAACATGCCTATCCAACTGCTTTTTCTGAACTGGTTACCTATATTACAGAAACAAGCAATAGTGCAGACGGATCTGTTGTGTTTAAACTTACTGAGCTTACCTCCCTTTACAAGCAGAGGCTTGTACAACTGGGAATTGATTCACCACATGTACATTCAACTAGATTCAAAGATCAATTTCTCACTCACATACCCAATTTGGAGGCTCATCAAAAAGTGGAGATGCGCTTATTGCCTTTAAGAAAGTTGCGAGTTCAGCTCTGTCTGATGCGTGTGTTTATAGTGATGCCATTATCCTTGCTAAAGCAGCCAAAATTATCAGGAAAGAGATGATTGACCACAAGATCAAATTTGAAAATGAATTTAGTGCTGAACATATTGAGGGGTCTGTTCCCTCCAGTCTTCTTCAGTTTGTGTCTATGGTGGAACATGGTGCTGGTATTAGGTCCCAACTTCAGCAGCAAGTACTGAGATCAGATTTTGCAATTGCACAACTGTTTCAGTATAATTGTTATACTAGGATAGATGACGAAGCAAAAACATAGACACTCAAAAAATCGTGAAACTCCATTTCCATTGTATGTAGCATTGAAACTGTTTGCAAAAACTAGAAAGAGACAACTAATTGATATACTACATGAAAATAGTATATGACCGAGTTTTAGAAATCTCATCGCAACTTGGAGATGCAGTAGTAAACCAATATGTAGGAGATGGGGTTGTGTGTCCACCAATATTATGGAAAGGGTTATTTACAACTTCTGCTATAGACAATATTGCTCATAACCCAACAGCAACTACAGCCACTTCTTCTTTCCATGGCACCAGTATATCTGTTTTTCAGTACTCTACCTCAGAAACTCAGGAGAACTACGAAACCTACAACAGAGTGAAACTAAAGCCAAAAAATTCCTCATCTTCCAGAGTCGTACATTAATGTAAAACCAGCTTTTATATCCAGAAAGCCACTTCCACCAGCAGCACCCAACATGTCCCTACGTGACACAGCCTCCATCAACAGATATCTGCAGTAAGAATACAGCTGGCTATCAGAAGTAGCTCTTACAAAGTGGATAATGAGCAGCTGCTATAACTGGAGTTTGTCTTGGATTCAGGAAAGCAACAATATCAATTATTTTGCCCATCACATGTTTTATTGCAGCAACTGAATGTACTTGTTCATAAAGCAGTGGCATGAGGGATGTGATGCTAATGTAAAAACTGTTTCGCTGCATGATGGGCTGACCAGGTTATGTTAACACTATCCACTTTGTAAGAGCTACTTCTGATAGCCAGCACAGTAACTGTGACAAAAGAAACAGAAGCTTTGTGCAACGAGGTGATGCGATCATTAGTCAACATAACTCCTTGCAGTCAAAAGGAAGCAGATACATGGATCTTTCTCCATGCTAAGAATGCTGTTTATGAAGGAAACAGAACTGTCATAATCAGAGCTACAGAGACTGATGTACTGATTATAGCAATATCTGTTCTATCAAATCTCACTGCACTTGTAGCTTATGGACATGGAAAACATTTTCGATACATCCCAGTTCATGACATTGTAAATTTTATTGGTAAAGACAAAGCTAAGAGGCTTCCATTTTTTCATGCATTTACTGGATGTAATGTTGTATCAGCTTTTCATGGAAAAGCTAAAAAGTCAGCATGGCAAACATGTTTGCCGTGAAGTAACCTCAGTCTTCAAGAAATTCAGTGACTGTCCACAGGAAGTTGATGCTAATGATCTGAAGGTCTTAGAAAGGTATGTTGTTGTCATGTACGATGGATCAAGTTCATGTGCTAGTGTCACTGATGCCAGGTTAGACTTGTTTGCAAAGAAGCTGAGAGCATATGATTCAATTCCTCCAAGTCAGTCTGCTTTGCTTGGACATGCAAAAGGTGCAGCTTTCAAGCAGGATACATTATGGAATCAGGCATTAGTTCGTCAGACTGATGTAAAGCAAGTCCAGCTATGTGGTGCTGGACAAAAGAGGGTGAAGAATGGAAAACATGGACAACACTTCCACCAATTGCTAAAAGTTGTCAAGAACTGACAAAATGTGGTTGTAAGGGTGACTGTCATGTTAGATGCAAATGTTACCACACCGGAGTGAGCTGTACTGCTCTCTGTGCATGTTCCTGCCAGGACTAGAATTGTGTATATATAAGTATAATTATATATGCATGTAAATGGACAAATATATATGGAGCTCTACTGTTTCTCATGCATGTTCCTGCCAGAACTAGAATTGTGTGTGTATGTGTATATATATATATATATATATATATATATATATATATATATATATATATATATATATATATATATATATATATATATATATATATATATATATATATATAAGTATAATTATATATGCATGTAAATGGACAAACATATATAATATATATTACTGTTGTATTTTGCAAATTTGTTGTAATATCACATAAAAAGGTATACATAGAATTAATTAATACACATAGCTAAATAAACAAGAAAACTAATTAGTGGAATAATATTTTTCAGTTATTTGTACGTATCTTTTAGTGTACTGTATCATTCATCATACATATTTATGGAATATATAGCAATAAAATAGTTTTATAATGCACTTTATACTATTATATAATACTCAATGAATTCATTCTATACATTTAAATTAAAACAACAACTCAAGAAATAACAAAAAATACCGAATGTAAGATTTTACTAATATGGACTGTAAAAATGGCGGCCATCTTGAAAATGGCCACCATTTTGGATTTTCAAGTGGCTAACGTTTTTTCGTGAAAAGTGACCTACTATCAATATGTGTTCCAAATTTCATGCTTGTATCACCAAGTGCACAATTATCTTGTTATCCGCTCTACTATGAATGTTAACACAATTTGTCGAAAGAAGCCACTCCAGTATTGGTGAAATTGATGCATTGTAAATATCACTTTGTTTTACGAGTAACCTTTGCATTTACGCTTGATTTGGTTAGGCCTACCTCCAACTTCATATGGAAATTGAACCGAAAGATTTCCATGACCAGTTCCCCAAATAATCCACTTTCAGAGGTGGAGCTGTCATTTGACGGAACTTGTCTTCGGGGACGGCGAAACGGTTCCAATATAACGGAAGGTGGAAGTATACTTGCTCGGTGTCGTTGGAATAATATCTCCTTCATTTTACTGTGTTTTTAGTCTTTCATCATTTGCTGCAGCCTTTTCTACGTTCATTGCTTAACTGTGAAGGATTTGGTGAGAGGTGAGTGTTACCCTTTGCTCTATTTACACCGCTGAAAGAAATGTGGGGAGTGACTGTTAAATATTTGCCAGCTGATTATGTGCTGAAAAGTTCCGAGTTTCCCTCCTCACGTGAGTGTCATATTATAAATTGAGTTGCATGATAAATTCTGCATGATTCATGCACTCGCATGACGGCTGAATAACAGTGATGAGCGTATTGAGTATGGAGATGAGGTTTAGCACCTACTGTAATGAAGTATGTTATTAATGTAGCACATTTAAGTCAGAGGTGTACTCACGAGCATTTAAAGAAGCTTGCTACATATGTACGAGTACATATGTATATATATATATATATATATATATATATATATATATATATATATATATATATATATATATATATATATTATATATATATATATATATATATATATATATATATATATATATATATATATATATATATATATATATATATATATATATATATATATATATATAAAACTGGTTATGTTGTCGTTTCTAGAAAACTTCAATTTAAGGAGGAACAGGATAGCCAGAAGACGTGGTAAAATTCCAGACATTATTATTTCTTAGAAATTAACAAAGGCACAGCTGAGCTGGGAATACGTAACTTTTCCATCATCAGGTCACTTATCTATGGAATTACATAAAAATAAAAAGAAACAGTAAGAAAACTATACCGATTGACTAAATCTAAGTATTAAAACAGTTATATATAATTGACAAAACTTTAAAATACATAATAATATAAAGTAAAAAGGAACATAAAAACCTAAGTTAACCAAGCAATAAGAAATCACGTACCAAAAACAGAAATCGTCAAATAAAATCACTGAGAAGATAGATATGAGAGAGAGAGAGAGAGAGAGAGAGAGAGAGAGAGAGAGAGAGAGAGAGAGAGAGAGAGAGAATATTCAAAATGATAAAAAAAAAATGATAATGTAGTACAAAATACTGGAGAACCTACTGTTCACGTCGTAGTTAAATGACAACTGGGCGAGTTAGAAGACTGCGAATGGAAGAGGGTGAAATGGTGTGAGGAAAAAAGAAAAAAGAAAAAAGCAGACTATGCAATGAACAATGGAACAGAGGTGGTTTGGCTATTGAGTGTTCGTGACTGCTGTTTAATATGGAGGGACTCTAAAAAGGGAAGCGAATGGTTATTTTTGTTTGTCCGAGTATTTGAAAATCACTGTATTGTACGTGATGGGCAGATATATGAATAAGTCTAATGGCACTATTTTTTCTTTTTGCTTAAAGCTAAAAAGCCTGTACGGTGGCTGACACTATGAGAGTCGATGCGCACTTGTAGGCGTTAGTACATCCCACAAGTCCCAAAATTACATTTTGGGTAATTAAACTTTGGGACTTATGTGGATGCACCAAGCGCCTACTTAAGGTGTGCATCGACTCTCATAGGGTGTCAGCCACCGTACAGGCTTAGCTTTAAGCAAAAAAAGAAAATAGTGCCATTAGACTTCATGCTATATCTTGCCACCATCACATACAATACAGTGATTTTCAAATACTGGACAAACAAAAATAACCATTCGCTTCCCCTTTTAGAGTCCCTCCATATTAAACAACAATCACGAACACTCAATAGCCAAACCACTCTGTTCCATTGTTCATTGCATAGTCTGCTTTTTTTCTTTTTCCTTTTTCTCACACCATTTCACCCTCTTCCATTCGCAGTCTTCTAACTGCCCAGTTGTCATTTAACTACGACATGAACAGTAGGTTCTCCAGTATTTTGTACTACATTATCATTTTTTTATCATTTTGAATATTCATTGTTTTTTTTTTTTTTCTCTCTCTCTCTCAGTATCTATCTTCTCAGTGATTTTATTTGACGATTTCTGTTTGGTACGTGATTTTTATTGCTTGGTTAACTTAGGTTTTATGTTCTTTTTTACTTTATATTATTATGTATTTTAAAGTTTTGTCAATTATATATAACTGTTTTTTAATACTTTTAGATTTAGTCAATCGGTATAGTTTTTACTATTTCTTTTTATTTTTATGTAATTCCATAGATAAGTGACCCTGATGATGGAAAAGTTACGTATTCCTGAAAGCTCGGCTGTGCCTCTGTTAATTTCTAAGAAATAATAATGTCTGGAATTTTACCACGTCTTCTGGCTATCCTGTTCCTCCTTATATATATATATATATATATATATATATATATATATATATATATATATATATATATATATATATATATATATATATATATTTATATATAATTCTGTGAATCTGATCCTGCTATAAGTGTAAGAGAGAGAGAGAGAGAGAGAGAGAGAGAGAGAGACAGACAGACAGACAGACAGACAGACAGACAGAGAGAGAGAGAGAGAGAGAGAGAGAGAGAGAGAGAGAGAGAGAGAGAGAGAGAGGCTCATCGAAGTTAAGGATAAAACTTACATGCATAGTGTTATATTTAACATTTGCAACTGTATGCTTGTCTTCACTGTAAGTTGTACATAATTCTTTGTGTTTGCATAAGTCCTTGGCAATCTGTAATCTTGGGACTGCGTAGTCCAGTAACTTAAATTCCTTCTCCCCGTAGGAGGATAGTGCCGTCAGTGGACTTCACGCGGTGCACTGTAGGCATTGCTTAGGTTCCTTGCAGCATCCCTTCCTTCAGCCTCTGGCTGCAACCCCTTCATTCATTTTATTGTACCTCCGGGAGTTCATATCCTCTTTCCTCCATCTTACTTTCCTTAATCCTCTCCCAACAATTGTTTCATAGTGAAACTGTAAGGTTTTCCTCCCGTTACACCTTTAAATAAATCTTTTTACTCTCAATTTCCCTTTCAAAGCTGAATGACCTCATCATAGGTCCTAGCGCTTGGCCTCTGAACAAAATTTGACATATTCCATTATAAACAAGAGTTCTCGCTGTGAAGAACGACTTTATCTGTGTTCTGGAACTCTCTCCTTTCGAATACTTTATTATTATTATTATTATTATTATTATTATTATTATTATTATTACAGAAGATGAACCTTATTCACATGGAACAAGCCCAAGGCCACTGACTTGAAATTCAAGTTTCCAGACAATATGGTGTTCATTAGGAAGAAGTAAGAGGAGGTAAAGGGAAATACAGAAAGAAGAGATCTCTCTTAATAAAAGAGAAAAAATAATTTAATAAATTAATAAACAGATAAGAATGTATTTAAATGCAAAGGTAGTAATGCATTGCATATTCGCTTGAGCTTTTGAGGTTCCAATTGGAAGACATCCTCAGTAGGGAGGCTGTTCCACAGTCCAACGGTTTGCGGAATAAAAAACCTCTGGAACTAAGGAGTTCTACAGGGAAGGAAAAGAGTTGGGGGGGGGGACCTTTCTTCTCAAACAGTCGTCTGTGTTTTAGGTCTTTCTCTTTCCCTTCTCGAGAATTGTCTGTGAAGGCGATTTTGTTAAATAAAACTTCTTGTTTGAGGTCTATATCTATGGATGGTCTGTAAAGGCGACCACATCCTTTTCTGTATTTCTTGCAGTTTATCTCTTCCTGCGAATCATCTCCGTATTTCTCCATATTTATTGTTTTAGGTCCTATCTTTCTAAACTGTTGAAACTATCTCTTTCAATCTCTTCTTCCTCATGCCGAGTCCTTAAAAGAAATCCCGTCTCCTTCATTGTTTTCCTCTTCCTCTCACACCTGTGGGCCTTACTTAAGGGCCTTTGCAGCGACCCTTCGGCCCCTAGCTACAACTTCTTTCATTCCTTTTACTGTACCTCCATTCATATTCTCTTTCTTCCATCATATTTTCCACCCTCTCTACAGTTTGTTACACAGTGCGTCTGTGAGGTTTTCTTCTTGTTACACCTTTAAAGGCTTCTTACTCCCAGTTTCCCTCCCAGCGCTGAATGACTTCACAGGTCCCAGAACTTAGCCTTTGGCCTAAATTGTATATTTTATTCTATTCACCTCACGCCCCTTATCAGACTCCTCTCTCCCTTACCCCACCCACCTTGGATTTTTTTTGACACTTTGGCTGTCGTTAACTATTACACTCAGCCACTGTGTAGTAACGTGTGTTTTGTTTCTGTCTGATTCTGTTTATTATATACACTATGACTATTGTAAAACAAGATTCGTTTTACTTGAATTCATATTGTTAGATAATTCTCTCTCTCTCTCTCTCTCTCTCTCTCTCTCTCTCTCTCTCTCTCTCTCTCTCTCTCTCTCTCTCTCTCTCTTATTGTTTTGCTGTTCTCTGCCCCAACTGTCTTCTCATGAAATGGCTGCATCGCTACGTCCAGGCTTCAGAATCTTCCACTAATGAGAGTCCCAAGTGGATTCTTCTTCTTCTGTAAATCGTCAGAGACAAAGCAGCTCAAACTTTGGCGTTCCACGGAAACAGTTAAAATATTCCAGTAAATGAAATTGGCCCGAGCGTTATAGTTCCTCAGTTGCACAAATGTTTTTAGCTAGAATTACTTTATTCCTCACACAGCTGGGCTGTGGAACAGCCTCCCCGAGGATGTCGTGCAATTGGAACTTCAGAAGTTTAAGCGAAGATGCAGTGCATTGCTTTCCAAATACAATTCTCCTGGTTTTTTTTAATAATTTACTTAAATTTTCATTCATCTATTTATTTGTTAATATATCTGTTTTTATAATAACTGATCTCTCTTTCTGTATTTGCCATTACATTCTGTTACTTCTTTCTAATGAACACCATATTCTTTGGAAGCTTGAATTTCAAATCAATGGTCCCTTTTTGGCTTGTTTCATATGAGTAGAGTTCACCTCCTGATTAATAATAATAATAATAATAATAATAATAATAATAATAATAATAATAATAATAATAATAATCACTTCAATATAATGGACAGTGCGGGCAGTGCGGACATTTTAGTTATGAGAAGAAAATTCACGGCTATAGTGCACAGCCGAATCCTGCTGTGTGTGTGCGTGTGTGTGTGTGTGTTTTTATTGCTATTCAGAAGAATAACCAAAGTTTTCGAACTGAAATGAATTTCCCATGAATAGGTTTTGGGAGCTAAATTATTATTTTTATATCATACTCTAATTTGTCTGTGTAGTTGTCGTAACTGAATAAGGCTGAAATTAAATCTCTGACTTTTTCTGTGTGTATCCAGACTTTATTAGTTTGCTTTCTATGACAAACTGAGAGAGAGAGAGAGAGAGAGAGAGAGAGAGAGAGAGAGAGAGAGAGAGAGAGAGAGAGAGAGAGAGAGAAGAACTTAACAGTGTTCATATATACTAAAAGTCTTCTTGTCGTAGTTTCGTGAATATTGTCGTAACCATTGACATAATTCACCTTCCCTTATTGAAAGTCATCAGGGATGCGTAACTGCCTTTAGTCCATGTTTTATTGCTCTTTTGCACTGGTCTGTCGCATGGACTTACCCTTGCAACCCTACTGACTCCATGATAAACTTCACTCTTCCCATACGTGCTTTTAGTCTTCTTCTCCTATATATTATATATCTACATCTCTCCCATGGAAACCACTTCTCATAATTACATTCCTTAGCCTTATCAACCCTGTAGGGAGGTAGTTCCTGTGGTGCACTGTTAAGCATCACTTAAGGGTCTTCGCAGCGTCCCTTCGGCCCAAAAGCTGCAATCTCTTTCATTCCTTTTACTGTGCCTACGTTCATATTCTCTTTCTTCCATCTTACTTTCTCTAACCGTCTTCTAACAATTGTTTCATAGTGCATCTGAGGGTTTTTCTTCTTGTCACACTTTTCAAACCTTCTTAGTCTCAATTTCCGTTTCAACGCTGAAAGACCTCACAGTTCCCACCTCTTGGCCTTTGGCTTAGATTCTATTCTATTCGATTCTATCCTATTCTAGCCTTTTCACAAACTCTCCCTCCATCCCTCCTCACAGTTCTACGAAAACTTATGATAAAATCTCTTATACTGTGATAAATGACACCATTCTTTCACGAAAATCTCAGTAAGACTTCGGATGTGAAAGGCTAATTGAAGAACCATCCAAAATTACCAACCGCACCATCTCTCTGTTTGTTTTGTGTTGCAATAAAAGAACGAGAAAACAGCTTTTCAAAGACAGAAAAGTTTGGGCTAACCACTTTATTGCGCTGCATCATCGTTGGCCACATTGCATCAGGCCATTTCACCAGTCGTATTATTATTATTATTATTATTATTATTATTATTATTATTATTATTATTATTATTCAGAAGATGAACCCTATTCATATGGAACAAGCCCAAAGGGGCCACTGACTTGAAATTCAAGGTTCCAAAGAATACGGTCTCCATTAGGAAGAAGTAAGAGACGATAGAAAGAAGAGAGCTTACTTATTAAAAATTAAAATTAATAAATAGATGGCAATGTATTAAAAATGCAAGGAGAATATTATCAACGTAGTGATACACTGTATCTTCGCTTAAACTTTCGAGGTTCTAATTACACAACATCCTCAGGGAGGCTGTTCCCGAGTCCAACGGTGTGAGGAATAAAGGACCTCTGGAACTATGAAGTGTTTGTGGTAAACAGATTGACTGGTGGACTGGAAATCTGCATATTCGTTATGCAACAAACCAATCTCTCGTATGAGTAGTTTCTCATCTGGGTAGTTATGCAAAACTGGTTGTTGGGACTCTATGTTGCCATGGCACCGGAATTATACAATGATAATTACCGCAAACTTTGTTCAATTTAGAAGCCTCTGCTCAGGTTAATCAACAGAGAGAGAGAGAGAGAGAGAGAGAGAGTTTATTGGTTGTCATTCAGAGTTTTCCTGGGCAGCGCTGTGTTGGTCAGCTAATATATATTTTTCCCAATTTGGACACTATTGTGTAAAGGCATCTAGGCAGCAGCAACATCACCAAAATGTTGCATAAAAATAAGGTGGATGTTTGCTTCATTCAAAACAGGAAGAGCAGAAATGACAGCCCTTAAAGTTGCTTCAAGAACCTTGTTATCTAACAGCTTGCATGCGTGCACGCAGGCACACAAACTTAGCGTTCCCCAACAACCATATTATCTCTGATGTTCATCAGACATCGAGACAAACTTCGGAACGGACACAAAAATATTTTGTGCGACTGCCACTTCTCATAATGAAAAGAAAGAGAGAGAGAGAGAGAGAGAGAGAGAGAGAGAGAGAGAGAGAGAGAGAGAGAGAGAGAGAGAGAGAATTAATGGAAACACGCGCACTCACACAAAATTTATGGAAAACAGAGAAAGAATGAGAATTTATGGAAAACACACACACACAGAGAGAGAGAGAGAGAGAGAGAGAGAGAGATTCATGGAAAACACACACACACAGAATTCATACATGTGAATATCATATGTCTCACTTTACATAAACTCTCATATCTAGGGAAAATCAGCAAAATCAAGGAAAAAAGCTTTCCCAGAATATCTTGTTTCTAAATAAATTGTAATGAAAACAAAACGTTCACCAAAGTGAAATGCTTAGACATCCCTCCCTCCAAATTCTCTCTCTCTCTCTCTCTCCTCCCCTCCTCCTCTCTCACAGTAAAGTAACCTGAGCGGGCTTCTAAACTGAGCAAATTATACGTCAATCATCATCGTATGATCCCGTTGTCATGGCAACAGAGAGCCCCAACAACCAATTTGGCACAACTACCTAGTAGAAAAATTACTCATAAGAAAGATCGGTTTGTTGCATAACTAACAAGCAAATTTCCAGTTCACTAGTCTAGGCTGCTTTCCTAGTTACAATACAACTGAAATGGCTTGATGCAGTGTGGCCAGCGATGATATCGAGCAATAAAAGTGGCTGGCCCAAACTTTGTCTGTCTTTGAGGAGGAAGCTCTTCTTCTCATTCCTTTGCTTCATTGCTGAACCAACTGAGAGATGTTGCTGCAGGTAAATTTGGATGGAGAGACTGGTGCACCTTCTGAATAATATAATAATAAGTAACAAATAATCAGCTTTTCAGCGCCATTCTAAAAGCACTCTTTCATTCCTTTTACTGTACTTCCGTTCATGTTCTCTTTCTTCCTTCTTACTTTCCACCCTCTTCTAACAACTGATTCATAGTGCAACTATGAGATTTCCATCTTGTTACACCTTTCAAAACCTTCACACTGACAATTTCCCTTTCAGCGCTGAATGACCTCATGATCCCAGCGCTTGGACTTTGGCCTAAATTCTATATTGTATTCTAAAAAGCGCTGAAAGACGGGGAGATTGACTGCATTTGTGTAATTTACTCTCAATTTGAGTCTGTGACACAATACGCTTGGCGATGTTCCTGAAGCAATGCAAAAGAGAATAAGGCTGCCACTCACCAGTCATCAGGGCAATAGAAAAGAAAGTGCAAAATTCTATGGTCTTTTCATTCATGTGCTTCTAAAATACTAATGTTACCTGCGTTCTTCCAATTGAAAGAGCAATTATTATGGGAATATAGAAATAAATGTAGCCATTCATTTTCCCAAGGAAAAGAAAATAACAAGAGGCAGAAAAAAATAGAGTAATGAAATTTGTATATATATATATATATATATATATATATATATATATATATATATATAATATATATATATATATATATATATATATATATATATATATATATATATATATATATATATATACATACATATATATATATATATATATATATATATATATATATATATATATATACATATATATATATATATTTATATATATATATATATATATATATATATATATATATATATATATATATATATATATATATATATATACATACACACACACACACACACACACATATGAACAAAGTTACAGCCACGAAGGAAAAGTGAAACAATCGAGGTGCTAAGTACTTTCGTCTTATTACCAAGACATGATGGTCACAGCAACTCGGCAATAAAACGAAAGTACTAAACAACTAATTTGTTTTACTTTCCTTTGTGGCCGTATCTTTGTTCATATAATCACGTTTTTCCTCTTCCTGATTTAAAATCAAACAATATACATATCCTTAGAAGAAGAAACAGCAGCAGCCAGGTACACTTCATCAAGGAAATCCGAGGAAAGGCATCATACTCAGGTAGATTTATTTTCCCACCGGTTCACGACTCCTAGTCCCATCCTCAAGGCTACAATAAAAATACAAACGCGAACATTAACCAAAAGCACTGCATAATCCATCAAAATTACGCAATATTTAATAAAATTCAATGAATGTCAGCATGTAAAAATTTTCTTAAATAATTTATAGACACCTTAAAACAGGAAAATACACTAAGCGTCAAAATTATTTGCAAAATATCTGTAAAATTCTGAAGCATTAAAATTGTATAGAGCACTAAAATAGTTAGGCGATTCTGTGCCTTATCCTCGCAAACGAAGGGCAATGATTAAATGAATTTCGTATAAAACAAACCGCGCTCCTTATTCGTTAAACAATTGGACGGGCATTTATTAGTTATTTTAAATTTTCTAAAAGCTGATGTTCATAGAATTTTACTAAATATTGCACTCTCTTTATGGATTATGCAATGCCTGGCGTTAATGTTCGTGTTTGTTTTTTTTATTGTAGTCTTGGGAAGATATATATATATATATATATATATATATATATATATATATATATATATATATATATATATATATATATATATATATATAGAGGGTCTGTGGCGGGTTCAATCCCGCAATATATTGATCAGAGAGGCAGACACTTTGCTATCCGTGTAGATATCCCGGGATTATATATGTAACCAACGGATAAGTTTGCTTAAAAGCAAATGGATGTTACAGACTAAATACACACAAAACAAAGCCACTACAACACCTAAAAACATAACATACATCTCACACGTCTCGAACTCGCCATACCCGCGCAATGACTTCTCGCTGCTGGGAAGAAAGGGCGTTGGGTCTGGTATGATACATGAAACATACGTACCGGGGTCTAAGCGATGTCAGGCAGGGCAGCCGATCGAGACACAGGTCTACCTCAAAGCCAAATCAAAAGTCCTTCAAAGAAGGCATCGTGCTAACCCCATACAAAAATGGGAATAAAAGCACGTTAAAAGAAAAGAAGAAGAAGAATATATATATATATATATATATATATATATATATATATATATATATATATATATACTGTGTATATAAAGTGAATGTTTGTCTGCTATAGAAATCCAAACTGCTTGACAGACCCAGACAAAAGATTATAACTCAAAATCAAACCCCTACCCCCATGACAGACATCAAACATAGACAAATTGAATGAAATGTTTGTTCTTACCAAATCCGCCAGGTTCTCCTTCAGCTGCTTTACGGGTTAATGGCCACTTTTCACCTGAGCGCTTCAGGTTTTCTTACGAGCTGTCAGACGTATGATTAACTGCACCAATAAATCCTCTAAAAAATTATTTTTTTATCAGAATTTACGTGAATTTGGATCATAATTTATAATAATTATTAATATAATTGTTTATTGCCTCAATGAAGTCAACATTGAAAACCAATATAGATAATTTCTATAATAAACCCTCAGACTTCGGCCTACACTTTCCCTCAGAAATGCTAGAGGAAACTGAAATGCGTTCATTAACACGCACATGAAACCGAGAACAGTTGCAGCTCGCTTTATGTTGTCTAAAAATACCAAAATGATAATAAATTTATATTTATGCAGCCAACAGACACTGTATCTTAATATCTTATGGATATTCTGAAGCTATTTGTCAAGCAGAGAGCCTACTATCTTGGTTTTATGCGATAACAATCGCATACCAGTCTTGAAAACGAGGTGATGATCAGGCGACTGAACGGTCCCTGGTTAACCGAAGTTGTGCGCACTTCGTCAAGTTCGTCCCCGTAGACCGACAGACATGTCTTTCATCAGTTAAGTTTTTTCTCTTTTTTTTTCGTTATTGCTGTGAAATCATACTGTTAAATTCTGATCTGACTGAAAGGGGTGGGGAGAGAGAGAGAGAGAGAGAGAGAGAGAGAGAGAGAGAGAGAGAGAGAATGTAAATATATATTAGAAATACTACACAAACGAGAATCTTCGCCGGTTCTCGAAAGCTTTCGTTTTGTATAAACACTATATTTCTAATACATATTTACGTTTAGACTACTGTGGATTTCATCACCATCATAACTATAAGGAAAATTATCGAAAAAAATTTTTGTGGCCGTCAGAACGCGGCAACACCTCGCATCTCTATTTTTCTCATTATCACCTCTGTCCTAAACACTGGGTACATAGTTATAAAAAAATTCCCATCTTTCCGAGTCGAGGATAATGCATCACTATCCTTGTCGCAAATCGTTAGTTTTTAAACTCAGGCTGACAGTGATGAAGATGTTCAACATTCTCTTCCTCCTCTTCTCAGCATCTTATTTGACATCCATCGGAATATCTATTACCTTCATTCGTTCTTTGTCTCAAAGGGATATAAGTTAAAATATTAATCTACTTCCTATTGAGATGCTCTGTATTTATAAAGTGCAAATTCCTTCCGTTAATGTGCTTACTTAAAAATCCTTTCTTCAAGATACTTCCAATAATGTGTTGACTTAAAATCCTTTCTTTAAGATCCTTCCATTAATGTGAAAACGTCCAGGCTATCTTTGAGCAAATAAATAAATCTGAGTAATGCAAGTTAGATTTAATTAGCTGCTCCTCTGATGCATACCCACAACAGTGGGTCAGGAGTCTAGGGGAAGGGATTAATGTGACTATTATTTGAAGGAGTCACACGAACCGAAATCTAATGCCAGTCTTTGATATCCAACTGCTTAAATTGGAGCACCTGAAATTGGTGGCTTTTTACATCCTAACAAAGTCAGTTCAAGGCCTTAAACTTTTACTGCCAAGGGATTAAGAGCTTATGATTAACTTCAAGGGCAATTTTTAAAATTGATTTTAACAATTTAATGCTTGGACAAGTTTATTAGCTGCGTAATAATACTACACATAAACTATGAAATTGTTACTTTTTTTGTCAAAAAACCGTAATGCCTATATATCACAGAAAAGGTTAAAATTTTTGTGAAGACTTGTCTTAAATTTCATTCCAGCAACCTTGATGCAATTTTCATTAACGTTGCAGTAATTCAGGATATTACATATGATTTTGGTTCTAGCTGTCTGTGGAATGGAATGGAATTAAAAATTTAGGCCAAAGGTCATGCGCTGAGACCTATGAGGTCATTTAGCGCTGGCAGGGAAATCGACAGCATAAAGATCTTCAAGGTGTAACAGGAGGAAGACCTCCAAGCAGTTGAACTGTGAAACAATTGTTAGAGAGGAAGGAAAGTAAAATGGAAGAAGGAGAATATGAACGGAAGTACATAAGTAGAATGAAAGGGGTTGCAGCTGAGTGTCGAAGGGGCACTGCAATGACCCTTAAGTAATGCATACAGTGCACCGCGTGACGTGCAATGACGGTACTAGCCCCCTACGGAGCCAACTCTGTGGAACCATTCCCTCGTTAAGAAGTTTTTAGTTGTGAAAATACAAGAAAAAGAAACCTGATCTAAAAACTCTTCAAAATAGGACGAAATTGACACTTTCATGATAGTAGGTTTATATTAATAATAAATATGTCTAACATTATGAAGTAATTAGCATTCTGTACCTATTTATAAAACAATAAAAATTTATATAGACCTTTTAAAGCAGAGGGACGAATTAATTACTTTAATAAAAATTAACTTGTACAAATCACTGTTTCCATTTGTAGTGGATCTGATGTTTGTGATTCAGAAAACCCCAATTACAGCTGCAAAGAAAAACTTCACATCTTGCAGCTGACATCAAATAAATAATTCATTACTGTACTTCACTTCAGTGCTCACTGATTGCAGTATATGTCGAGGGTAGATATCTGCAAAGGAAATTCGACACTGAATTACCTCATGAAACCAATCAAGTTTTCATTCTGTGCACATTACATACATGAGGCACTTGATTTTCTCCATCCTTATAGGGGTGATATTAACAAATCAGACTTGAGATGAACATGTATACAAAATAGTAATTTTAAGTAAACTGCATTTTTGTTACCTATGAATATAGTTTCTAAAACTAGAAATTATATCCATAACTCAAATCGAGCCTGTGCATGAAAAACATGAAAGATATGCCAAGTTTTTACAGGCACTCTTGGTCACTGAGCAAAACAGTGTGATTGGCCATTATCTTTCTTAGTCGGGGTCACTATATTTGGGGATGATTTGCAAGTTCTAAAACTCACGAGCAAGCAGGTCAAGACAGCTAATAACCCCGTACTTTTGGCTAACTACTGGGAAAAACAACATTTGAAGGATATATCGGATGCTTATTTAAGAACACGAAATTGGCTATTACACTACAGGCTAAGAGAACCTCTCCTAGAGAATTAAAAGTTTTGTGAGGTTCGTCTTTTAACTCCATATCATTCATGTAGGGAGAAATTATTCTAAGTGCTTCATACAGAATATCTAAGACCGTTATCACAAATAAGCGTAATTTCCTAACCCGTTACTGTAATACCTTTCCCCTTGTGCATACGCCTTTTTGAAATCGATTTTTAAGTTCCCTCATTTGCTTAGAACATTTTCCATTTGCTTTAAAGATCGTTTATTTGGCTTGGACACTTTTCGGTTGGTTGTGGTCATTCGATGGTTTGTTAATGATATCCCGTCACCTGTAAGACACTTCATCAATTGGAATTGCCATTTCACCTTACATATTAAACAATTCACTAATTCTCCTTAACAGTTGAAGATAACATATTGACATTCGAATATCAGAATGACAGACTTCAAAAATAAGTTGACAAATTTTAAAATTCTATTATCTGATTAAAAAAAAGTATGACAATCTGGTAATGACCCCTATAAAGTATGATAATCTGGTAATGGCCCACATCCTTGGTGATTGGTAAGCAATGCAAAACACAGCCTTAGTGATTGGTAAGCAATGCAAAACACATCCTTAATGATTGGTAAGCAATGCAAAACACATCCTTGTGATTGGTAAGCAATGCAAAACACATCCTTAGTGACTGGTAAGCAATTTAAGGCACATATAAATAACTAATAAAAGAGTGGTTCATGGCTACCATTCAAATCAATGACGAACTTATGAAAATTAGGGGTAATTTAAAAAAAGCAAAATCACAACTCTGAACAATGCTGTTTCTGTAGGTTTGAAGAAGCAATGAACAATTTGTATTTGCACTGGTTGTCAACTCGGGATTGTTTTAACAGATATAGCCACTCTGAACAATGCTATTTCTGTAGGTTTGAAGAAGCAATGAACAATTTGTATTTGCACTGTTTGTCAACTGGGGTTTGTTTTAACAGATATAGCCACTGCAGTCTGCAATACATATTACCCTAAATAATTTCAGCCCCATGCTCAAAAATTCCCATTTCAAACTATCCTCTATATTAAATTTAACAGTCTATATGATTTAATTGTATATTTTATAAATATACAATCAGTGGGAAATAAGACCTTGGAGTTTCGTGAGCTCATTATCGAAATGGAATTAGATGTACTTGCGTTGGCAGAGACATGGCTGCGGGATTTTGATTCTGCTAAAATTGGCAAGTTGTCACCACCAACGCACACTTTTTTGCACGCGCCTAGAGAAGGGAGGAGGGTAGGGGGAGCTGGGCTATTTTTATCCAACTCTTTCTCCAAAACTAAAGTAATATCTGGACATAGCTTTCAAAGTTCTGAGCACCTGCAAGTCTGTTTTGAGTCTGGTGGCAGGAGATTTGTGTCTGGTGGTTTATAGACCGCCGGATTCGAGTGTGGATGTTTTCTTGGACGAGTCCTTATCTTATCTAGAAGGCATTGACATAGTGGGTGTGGGGGCAAACGTGGTTGTGTGTGAAGATTTTAACTTTTGGTTTGAAGACAGAAATAATCGTGAAGCGGTTGCGTTCAGAGAAATTATGGAATTTCTGCAGTTTACCAACAAAGTGGAAAACGTAACATGTTACTGGCCATATGCTTGACTTGGTTTTCTGCATTGCTGAGCAAAATCTTGTTGATGTGGTTGTTGATGAAGAGTGCTGTATTTTGCCTGTACACAAAGTAGTTAATTTTAAGATCCCCTTTCTTGTTAAGGGGTAACAAAAAGAAGTAATACCCTTTAGATATAAAAGGAACCTTGACTCAGATTTGCTAGTAAAGAAAATTGTACACAAGGTTGATATGGGAAAAAAATTGGCGTAGGAGACGGACCAGTGATACCAGAAGGGATTATCAAAATGCTAAGAACCATGGAAATAATTTGAGACGGCAAAGGCTGCGTAGCTGTTATACCCGAAAAGTCAATGAGTCAGGATCTGATATAAGGAAATTGTATAAAATCCTTGAAAACATGACAGGCAATAAGAAGAATATGGTAATACCTGATGGTTATTCTGATTGTGATCTGGCAGAAGAGTTTTCGAAATTCTTTGATGACAAGATTGTACGGACAGTAAATAATTTTGCTGGAGGAGCCAACAGTTGCCATCCTTTTTTTCTGAGTTAAGGGTTAACAAGCTCTGGAGATTTCGTAATGTGGATACAGATAAAATTAAATCTATCATGAGCAAGGTAGAGCCTAGGTATTGTGCGAATGACCCATTGCCGATAGCTGGTGTTGTTACAAAGGCGGAATTCACTAATTTGGCTAATATTACATATATCGGAAATTGTTAACCTTTCTATTGGTAGTAAAACAATTCTCATGAGTGAACAAGAGGCGCTGGTGAAACCTAAAGTGAAAGGTGCTCTTGACAGGCAGTCTAAGTTCCTACATACCGGTCTGGCCCTTAACATTTTTATCCAAGATTACAGAAAAAGTTATTTTAGAGCAGCTATTACAATATCTCGAAGAAAATAATGTTTTTCCTGTAGAGCAGCCTGCATACAGAGAACTGCACTCGACTGGAACAACGTTGTGTGTCGTAGTGAACGACTTGATTATGAAAATGGATGGAAAAGGGGTATATTAGTGTTGCTCGGTTTCAGTACAGCGTTTGATACAGATGTTCATGATTTGTTTGTGGATGATTTGAAAACTGTTGGCACTGATGGAGAAGCGTTAAGCTTTCTTAAGAATTATATTGAAAATAGAAATATCGCGTTTAAATGAGGAAGTCCTTTTCAAGCGGTAGGGCACTGCCAAGAGTTGTGCCCTAGGGAAGTGCTGGGCTCAAGTTTGTTTGTATATGTACACTGGCAAGAAAAGTGAGGATACAGTTTTCATTAGATTTCGTTCATCGAATTTTATTTTTTTTCTTACAAAAAACACACAATCTCGGTAAATTTACTCTAGAATATGAAAATACAATGCAAATTATATCATATATATTAAATCAGCAAAACAAAAACGTTCACATACTTAAAACCACCATGGATGTCCGAAGTAATCAGAATTTCTCAGATGACTTCGTTCATAGAGATCTAAAAGATAGTGTATGGATATCTCGGTGTAGTACTGTTTATCAGAACGGCAATATTTACTCGTTTTCCGTTATGAACAGGCATATTATTGCATCATCATACGAGGTAATGATAATTTATTTAATTTTTACACATTCATATTTATATTTCAAGGTGTTAAAGGTCAGCTGGAATTAATGGCAGCAAATGATGTGACAGCTAGGGTAGTTGACCAAATCTATTTAAATCCGCAAGAGCGTTCGCTATGATGTGCGGAGTAGCGCCAGAACTTCGGCGGAAAACACAAGTAACTGGATGTTTCTTGACGTTGCCATAGTTTCTCTCTCTCTCTCTCTCTCTCTCTCTCTCTCTCCATTGCTAAAACAGACTATACCTGCCACACGCTAAGTTGGCGGTGATGGTCCACCCACTTCGTTAGTTCGAGTCCTTTCTTATATATTCACAGAAAATAGTATGATATGATAGAATCCTCTTTCTATTACCTTATTAAGTGTTAATCATTGGAGAACTAGAATTAGAAATATTTTCATATCATTAAAATGCTATTCGGAGTAGGGAAACCAGAAGTTTTATAAATTACAGGAAATCGAAGCCAAAGATAAAAACCTTTGTCGAATGTAAGCAATGCTTTATTTCGGAGCATTATGTTATATATGGATTCAATAAATCAAACAATACAATCCAAGTTTCATGATAACTTATATGCTGTCGATTGCATACCTTTGAATATGCCGTATAATTATATGAAACATAAAACACCACGAAATATGTCTGTTGGAAGTAGGGAGGAGGTGTATTGAGAGAAACAGCCGCTCAGCGATCACCTGATTTTGACAGCTCGCTCAGCGATCACCTGATTTTGACAGCTCGAGTTGAATAATTTGCTATTTCTACAGAAACTCGTAGAAATCGAGAGAGAGAGAGAGAGAGAGAGAGAGAGAGAGAGAGAGAGAGAGAGAGAGAGAGAGAGAGAGAGCGCATGACCCTCATCCTCCACCCACTATATTTTGCTGCTGATACCTTGAAGTTTCACTGCGTTATAACCTGATCTAACAAACTTTTAAGAATGGAAATTTGCATCAAATATATGTAAACATGCTTAGGTAAAATAAACATACATCTTGATACATTAAACATTTAATTGATTCAACAAAAGAAAATACATTAATCAATCATTGGATAGGCTACATCAAACAATAACTTGAAATAACAAAATCATTCATCATCGCTTTCCGACTCCTCACTGTCACTGGTGATGTTTATAATCAATTTCTCAGTTAGATGGTCACGTGCTATATCCCTTTTCCTATAAATATCCTCCACTTCTCTTGCATGACGCATACATGACTTCCAGTCCTCTGCTGTTACCCTGTCTATTGCACGTTTAGTTATACGTTCAACATTTGTCAAAGTCTGATTGGGATTTGAATTGCATTTCTTAACCTCATTTTTTACTTGTGCCCAAATCAATCTCTAGCGATTTTGTCAATTTCATACTCGTGGAGGTACTTGTGCTGCTTTACCACATCTAGAAGTTCGGTTTTGGTATAGGAAGGGTCATGAGCTATATTGTGGTTAGTTAACCAGGAGACCATATCCGATTTCCTTGAACTGCTGACAGGTGCTTTGTTCAATATTTTTGAATGATATGAAGCATTATCAACGACAATGAGCGACCTAGCGGGAATGTTTACCAGTAGCTGTGTTTGAAACCATGATAGGAAGCATGTATGGTTCATACTATCATGGTAGTCACCCTTATTACCATTTTTCGATCGGAAAAATAGCAATCCTCCTGGTACGAATCCATATTCTCCACCAGCATGCACTATGATAAATCTAGTTCCTTTACCCGTTGTCACTCGTGGACCAACAATTCCATCGGGTAGAGTCCAACATTTGTCCACACACTCATTTTGATTTACCCATGTCTCATCCAGATATATTTCCGGTCTTGGAGAATCGGATTTTCGGTTTTCATCAATAAGCCTTAGATATTTATTTCGGGCAAGAACAATATCGTTCCTTTCCATCAAGAGCTTCCTACCGCTTTCAACTTTCTTATAACGAAAGCCGAGTTCCTTAACAAGTTTGAGAAGGGACATATAAGCACCAGGGAAATTCAGAGGTGGCTTCTTCACCTTATCCAGCAGGTTTTCTATTGTTGGAATTTCACCTCTTTCATAGAAAGCCATTATCTCCCGACGTACACAGTCCTTATCAAAATCATCTAAGACTCCCATTAGGCTACTGGTGACTTTCTTGACCTAGGGGGTGGAGAGTGCATCTCTCCACGCTTGTGTTGCTGCTTTATCCGCTGAATGGAACGAACAGATATTCCTGCTGCAGCAGCAGTCCTCTTTACGATATCATCTTCGCCTTCCTTATCATATTGCTCACGAAGATAATTGCAGACCTTAATTACGACGATTCTTGTCTGGCTCGTTATCCGTCCCATACGTTTTGTGTTTTTTAAGCAATCCTCCATTATTATAGTTACTCCTTTATACTTCAGTGTATGTATAGTATATCGCTGAATGGTTACTGAGCTGAGAGCTGTTTCTTTTTTTCCAATGTTAGCTCGGGTAACAACTGCGTTTGAAATTTCCGCCAATTACAGTAACTGGCTATTTTAGTGATCATTCTGCCTCCCTAGATAAGGCGCATGTTTTCTAACCATTAAGTATGTTATTTGGACACGTGGACTACTATATTCATACTATATAGCATCTCCGTATTTAAATGAACTTTACAATATACATGATTCTGACCAATTTCTTATATATTTACAGGATACTGAAGATAAATGAATCAGAGTGCATTCGAAATCGTGTAAAATCCTTGACTTTGACTATTTGAGTGATACTTTAGTGATAGTTTTCTCAAAGTTCTCGAACGTTTTCATCATTTAACATACATTTTCATTTTCTTTAAAGAGTATAATTAACTTCTACAATAAAAACAACCTGAATTAGTAATTGCAAGCGCCTTCAACACACTCAAATGAATAGCCACACGAATAGTTGCTGTAATCCAATTACCACCTTCGCTTAGCAAGGGGCGGGGCATCACCGACAACTTAGCGTATGGCAGGTATATACAAATATAGCATCGCTCAATCTCTAAATGAAAAAAAAAAATAATGAAATGAGTAGCTCTACATATAGGCCTAGGCTTACACAACAGCAACTGCCTCTCTCTCTCTCTCTCTCTCTCTCTCTCTCTCTCTCTCATCATAACATTGTATTCGTTCCTTTATTGTTCCCATGTTTTTCATTGGACATTGCTCAAATTTAACTCTTGATTTCATTATGGAAGATCGCGTTTCCAATTACGCAAGCATTCCGTTCATTGTGGTGTCATAAATTCATTTGTGTAAGGTTACTTGGTAGGCTATGTCGAAAAATGTTTATTTTGCTCAGAAATGTAGATGCAAATTACAACTTGAACGAACACTGTAAAGCTTACTACTGCATTTAAGTATCAATGATTTCAGAACCGTAGAATATGATTGAAAGTTATAGGAGGTCAAACAAAAAGCAAGCACATTAAGACTGAAGCTCCTCCCCCTTCTAAAGTTGCCAGATGTCGCATTAATTAGCAATATATGTCCGAGGATTTAAAAAAACTGTATCCTCACTTTCCTTGCCAAGTGTACAATTGAACTGTCGTATATGTATGCATGGTGTTAGTTTCAAACTTTTTGCTGATGATACTCAGTTCTATTTGACATTTAATGATGTTGCTGACACAGAAGGAAAACAGTGCTGTCATGAATGGCATCAAGTTGTGGATGGAAAAGAAACAGTTGAGGTTGAATGAGGATAAAACTGAGTGTCTGGTTGTGGGAATAAAGGGTGATCTAAGAAGACTGGGTAATATTCAAAGCCTTGTGGTTAACGGTACTTTACTGACTAAACAACTCTGTTAAAGATTTGAATGTATTGCTGGATCGCAATCTTTCATTCAATGAGCAAATTAACAAAGTTACGAAGACTGCGGGACACCATTTAAGGAACATCGCTTTTATAAGGAAATACTTGGATGAGTCGTTAATGAGAATGCTAATTCAGAACTATGTTATTAGTAGACTTGATTACTGCAATTCAGTTATAATGGACTCCCCAATCATCAACTGAGGAAAATGTAATGGATTATTAATAGAGCAGCTAGACTTATTAAAGGAATATCTCCATGAGATGGAATAACGCCTGTTCTTAAGGAACTGCAATGGCTGCCCATTAAAGCGAGGATTGAGTTTAAATTGTGTGTGTTGGTGTTTCAAGCATTGCAGTATGAAAAGCCTGTATATGTCAACCGATTATTGCTTAACTCTCAAACGGCTTCAGTTGTACCTCTGAGGCATAACACTGAACATCGAAGATTGGAGGACCCGAGTTGTAATTTACAGACCAGTTTTAGAACCTTTGAGATTGCTGTGCCTGATTGTTCAGTAGGCTGCCTCAAGAGATCAGATTGTTGGACAACGTTGCTTCATTCAAGAGGAAACTGAAGACTTAGTTGTTCAACTTCTGCTACACTACTGATGAATATTAGTGAAAATTTTGAACTCTAGTGTGGTGTAGCGTTCTGGGGAGCCCTGCAGAGCATCCATATGGGGCGAGTAGGGTCTTTAAATGTCCTTCAACAATAAACAATATTTTATTAGCAAGTTGACTACTATGATAAGATCGAGTTATGTCTATTCCATTATTGAATGTTGCAGTTAATTACTACTTCAATTTCTTTGGTTAACTAACTGAAATTATATGTTTTTTTCTGCCTAGGTTTTCAAAAATTTTTTAAATGTTATCAGATCATACAGTTAAGGAACAGGTATCCTTAATTCAGGCTGTTAGTACTGCTAATACTGCTATGGCTCTAGTAAGCACCACTGCCCATGGTTCTTACATCCTTTTACAAATCTCTCCCTCTTCATGAATAAAACAGCCAGACTCTCCGCCCCTCTCTGTCTCCTGAGAATTCTTTGTCCTGCTAAACTCATAGCACTAAAATTCTTAACAACTGTGTAAGAACAGAAGTACCTAGCCTAAACTGCGAATGGAATATATTCATGTCTACACCTTTGACTAATATATCATTCGCCATTAATCACGAAATTAATCAGACTCAAATTTTGGAGTGATTAACTTCACACTTCAGGATTAACTTCAGGAGTAGGCTACAAGTATGGAAATACATTATGGTCGGCTGGAACAAAGTAGCAACTCTAGGTTACATTTTGCTGTTTAAAATATACTTTGTTGCTGGTAATGCTTGTATATCGCTGTAATCTACTCAATATATTAATTACTGAACTTATATTGCAACAGCACGAGACTTACATTCAGTATAATGACGTTAACTGCACAAGAAAATAAGGCTGATAAACGCAGACGTCCTTCAAGGGAAGTCACGTGACACAGGTTCCAATATTATACCGAAGGGTTCTGAAACGTATTTCAGATGATTCTTCAACAATTTCAATCGTCGAGTTGAAAGACCTCGATGTATCAGACTCTTTCATAAAAATATTAATGTGATTAACATATTTTTTGTGACATTCAGAATTTTTTCAGTACAAGTTGTAACACAAATGTGTTACATACGGTAATTTTGTTCCTGAAAACTTCAGCATAAAAGCAGAACGTTCATTTATTCAGACATAAACTACGTCATAAATTATGAAAATTACCCACTATATTTCCACGGCATGTAAAAAAAAAAGTAGTTTTATTTTACAATAATTATACCCCATAAATTACAGAACGTATTTTTTCCGGGTAGGCAGTTAGAAATATTCCCTTCCATTTATTGTCCCGAATCTGGAACTTTTCATCATTTCGTAATTGAAACTCTCAGTTTATTCCTCTCCTTCATAAATCCCAATAAGGGGGTATTGCCGTCAGTGCAACTCGTGCTGTGCACTGCAGGCATTACTTAAAGTTCTTTGCAGCGTCCCCTCGGCACCTAGCTGCAACCCTTTTCATTCCTTTGATTGTACCTCCGTTCATATTGTCTTTCTGCCATCTTACTTTCCATCCTCTGCTAACAATTGTTTCATAGTGCATCTGCGAGGTTTTCCTCCTGTTACGCCTTTCAAATTTTTTACTCTCAGTTTCAATTTTAGCGATGAATGACCTCATCATAGGTCCCAGTGTCCCTGTGTCTGCCTGTCAGTTTATGTAAATAATACATATATTGTGTATTAAAAATAGATATGTATTCATAAATATAGGATGTAACAATAAAAAAAAGATTCGTTGGTTTTAAAAGTGAAAAATAATAACTATGAAAAATGCCGACGATAATATGGATAATATCTTAATTCCTAAATATAGTGTCAGAAGAGACTAGGGATTTAGATTATAAGTTGAATAACTCATGAATTATTTGACAGTGGCATTCTGTTTGTCCCACAGACAAGATAGAAAAGGACGCAACAAAATTTACACACACACACACACACACACACACATATATATATATATATATATATATATATATATATGATCATGAAGCTACAAATATCGCTTAATATCAAATCCACGCTACTCCGGGAATATCCCCGATGGAATTATCACGAAGGGGAATTTATAGTGATAAATGGACGGGCACTGCCGAGTCTCGATCCACGACACAGACCCGCATCCAGCGAATCCAGTCGACGCTAACCACTGAGCTATCAAAGAGGTATAAGTTAACGCCGAGTCTGGTGTACTTTATTTACCCGTCGAGAGCGGGGAAATTGTACTTAGCTTTGGCATTACACCTCTCTTGATAGCTCAGTGGTTAGCGTCGATTGGATTCGCTGGATGAGCGTCTGTGTCGTGGGATCGAGACTTGGCAGTGCCCGTCCATTTATCACTTATAAATTCCCCTTCGGTGATAATTCCCCATCGTGGATATTCCCGAGGTAGCGTGGATTTGATATTAAGCGATATTTGTAGCTTCATGGTCGTATATAAATCACGGTGTGATAAAAAATGTCATAAAAAGAGCTGCGTGTTCCAAACGTACCAATGAACTATCATGGTCGAGGTGGGTTAATGCCGAAGCTAAGTACAATTTCCCCGCTCTCGACGGGTAAATAAAGTACACCAGACTCGGCGTTAACTTATACCTCTCTTGATAGCTCAGTGGTTAGCGTCGATTGGATGCGCATCTGTGTCGTGGGATCGAGATAAGACTAACTCATTCTCAGAAAATGACGATTCTCTCTGCATATCTGGTGAAACACTAATTAGGGATAAAGTGCCTTCGAATGATGATGAAAATGAATGAGAGATAGCATTAGAACTCTGCATAACCTGCATTTCGTTCAAAAATATTGACGTTATAAATAAAATAAAGGTAAATGTGAAACTGTTTTATTATGGATGAACAAAATATAATGACATTATATTTTTTGACTTCACTGTAGGCTGACGCAAGATCTAGATAAACAGGTCTAACACTCACGAGAGGCTGTGACGCCATATATATATATATATATATATATATACCACTATATATATATAAATGTATATGTATATATGTATATATATATATATATATATATATATATATATATATATATATATATATATATATATATATATATATATATATATATATATATATATATATATATATATATCCAGTGCAACACAAAGGAATGCATGCTTGAGAATATCACAAAATCCACATAAGAAGGTGAGTGAAAACTGGGACTTTGAACAAGTACTTTCGTAGTTTGTTCTACATTTTCAAGTTTACATTGAATACAAAAGAAGTTGGCAGAGCTTTATATACAAACACAGACGGTGGGGCCGGGGTTACAGTTTGTTAATCTGGGCAGCATGTTCTTTAAGCAATACAGACAAGGACAAAGGAGCAAGGGATAATCCAGGGTGGAGATTAACACTACTGGTGCACATGGCTTCAGTAAAATCTTCTCCAACAGATGCCTTTTCCGATTGTCATGGACCTTGTAGATTATCGAAGACTTATACCGGTTAATTGCATGCCCTGTCTTAAGTCATTGATCCTCAATGCTATGATTTGTTAAGCCTCTTGAAATAGCATATTTGTGATGGGAGCATCTCACTTTTAGTCCTTTTGATGTTTGACTAACATAAATCTTATTACATTCTCTGCAAGGAATACTGTATACAATATTGTTTGGATTGGGCGGCTATTCTTAATTACTGTAGTTTATTTATCAAAACATTATTCTCAAAATATTATTATCTTTAAATACTAAGTTAATATCAATAGTTTTTAAAATGGGTACAGCAGGAATAAAATTAGGATGAAATGGTAAACAGAGAATATTGTTAAGTTCTTTGTTAAATTCCTCTTCCCAAAATTCAGGACTACACATTCTAATAGCTCTAAGAAACACACTGGAAAATGTTGACACCTTAATTTGTTTAGCATGGTTAGAGTAAAAATGAATACATGACAAATTATTCATGGGTTTCCTATATACTTTAAAACAAAAATTGGTGTTATTTCTAATAACTGAAACATCCAAAAATAGTATACAATTAATTTCTTCATATTATATTGTGAATTTTATGGATGGTACAAGATTATTAATTTTATGCAAGAAATCAGGAATATTTACATTTTCTTTTACAATACAAAAACAACCGTCTACATACCTAACCCAAAACACCTTAGAGAATAGATTTCTTGGAATAAGTCTAGACAAAGTGGCAAAAGAGGGTTCCCCATAGCCACACCAAATATGTGTTCATAAAAATTACCGTTGAAAGTGAATTTACAATTTTTTATACAAAGGAACATCAAATTAATAATGACATTGTAGGTAATTCTAGATTATGAAAGTCCAAATGTTGTGATAAATATTGAGGTAAGTAATCAATAGGAACTTTAGTAAATAAAGATGTCACATCAAAACTGGTTGATTTGTCCGTACTGGATAATTCAATATGGGAAAGTCTAGCACAGAATCAACAGAGTTTTGTAAATGGGAATTTGAAATAGTACCCAGGACAGGTGATAGTAATTTAACTAGATATTTAGAAAGTTTATAACTAATAGAACCGGTTGAACTGATAATGGGCCGAATAGGAAAATCTCTTTTATGGGTTTAGATTTACCCGTACATGTAAGTTAAGGATGGGCAAATCGTTGTCACTTTCTCTTTAATTGAACTGAATTCCTTCAGTATAGTTTTTACTTTAGAAGTGAAACTTTTTATGACAACAGCTAATGGCTCTTTCCGTAGTTTTTTGTAAGTGCTAGAATCAGATGATAAGTTTTCCATTTTTTTAGCATAGCTAATTTTATCTATTATTACAAAACAACTGGATTTGTCAGCTTTAGTAATGTGCAAACTTTTATCTTTCTTCGTTTCATGAATTGCATCTATAAACCTTTTCGGGAAATTCGCTATTTTATTAATTATTTGAAGCAAGCCGAAGAAAAGACCTTTATCTAAATTCATCGAAGGTGATACAATTGTGTTTTTCTTTCCCAGTTTGGATGATGTTTGTGCACGAAATGTCATCACTAATAGAATATGATAAGCCAAAAGCACATTTAAGATTCTAGTTCAGTTCTTTGTTTGAAAGATTTATTGCACAATCATCTTTATTTTGTTATTACAGTCACTTATCTCAATGAGGCTTTTTAATTTTTGATCCAGGTGGTTAACTAGTTTGTTTACCTTGAATCTAAGGCTATTATAAATTCTGTTCAGCAGCACTGTTATCCAATCCGGGGAATCCTGGTCATGAAATTAAATCTATCAGTTCTCAATTTAGAAAAGGCAAGAAGGCTTCAATTCAATATTTTCAAGAAACTGAGAACGGATGGGTAAAGCACTGTGTCTATGACAAAACAAGTAAAAAATGCGCAATCGAGTTTTCTCTACAGCGTATAATGCTGTATGAAACTCTCAGGCACGACTCATTAAATTCTCAGCCGCGGCCCATGAAAATTTCAGCCACGGCCCGGTGGTGGCCTGTATAATTGGCACCTGTAGCGGTGCCAGACGAACTATCATGGCTAACCTTAACCTTAAATAAAATAAAAACTACTGAGGCTAGTGGGCTGCAATGTGCTGTGTTTGATGACTTGGGGGTGGATGATCAACATACCAATTTGCAGCCCTCTAGCCTCCTTAGTAGTTTTTAAGATCTGAGGGCGGACAGATAAAGCGCAAACGGACAGACAAATAGCCACCTCATTAGTTTTCTTTACAGAAAAACTAAAACAAATGGATGACAGGGAAAGGAAAAATCCATAACCAAGACCTCTTCTAATTTCTACAATTTCTTTAGCCAAATTTCTGTAAGAAGAAGGAGAAGAAAGGAGGAGGAGGAGGAGGAGGAGGAGAACAACAACAACAACAACTTTAAAGTAGAAAAGAAGTCTTTTAGAGGTTTGTGGTTAGTTCCTACAGGCGTCTGAAACCCGTCTCATTTCTTTCGTGAAGTATTTATTTGCTGGTTTTCAAAACCTTCCCTTAGTTTTCTATCCAGACGGATTTTCTTAATTTTTTCATTCATCGTTTAACTTTATCAAGAGTCTGGGGGAAACTGTAGCAGAAATTAATTTGCAACAAACAGCATTTAATGAGGATATAAATTCTTATGACATCTGTGTTATCTTAGCACATCCCGCGTTTGTTTCTGTTTTACCAACTCAAAGCACATATAAGAATATAATTCTAACACGTAGAAATTCCTCTGAAGAGCAGCAAATAAATATCTATATCCTTAAATGAAATTCATTAAATGAAATTCCAACACAAACCATTTAGGTGTAATAAAACTAAGATTCAGAGTGGTAAGATTTGATAATCACTGATTATCACAAGTTTTAAAACAAAATCTAGCAATAACTGTATTTTTTTTTTTTTTGCCAATTCACAATAGAATCGACAATAAATGAAGTTTCCAGACGCCATTTCCAGATTAGGGTTGGAGGGAAAACAAGACAGTATCTTCGATATTTGAGAAAACAAACCAATTAAAGAATTTCTAGAGAGAGAGAGAGAGAGAGAGACAGAGAGCGTCTTCCCACACTGTCAGAATTCTTTAGCAGACTTCTTATTTTCTTCTATTCAGAGTAGCATTGACTGGTCTAAAATTAGGCATAAAAAACATAGGATAACTAGTTCTCACGAACATATATTCTTTTAAAGTATAAATGTAACGTGAAACGAATATGGGGCATATATATATATAATATATATACATATATATATATATATATATATATATATATATATATATATATATATATATATATATATATATATATATATATATATATAGATAGATAGATAGATAAATAGATAGATAGATAGATAGATACACACACACATATCTATACTGTATGTATATATATATATATATATATATATATATATATATATATATATATATATATATATATATATATATAATGTGATGTGCATGTGTGGCTCCCAAAAAAATAGAAGAAAATAGAAGACATCAACCAGTGCAACAGACAGACACACATAAAATGCCGAATCGTGGTTAAAGCTTGGTGCAGACAATTTACTCGTCGTTAGCTGTTCCATACACCCACAAAGAAGACTCATCAGCAGCGCTTCTAACTCCCTACAAGCATTGCACCATTCATCTCTAACTTCTTTCAGTCTTCCGCCTCGTGGATGCCCTGTAACCTTTTAATGCCTGTATCATTCATTGACTTATTAATTTGTTAACTTTTCTGTATTTCTAATAACCGATCTTTTTCTGTTTCCCATTATCTTCTGTTGCTTCTTCCTAATGAACACCATACTCTTTGGAAGCCTGAATTTCAAGTCAGTGGCCGCTGTGAGCTTGCCCCATATGATAGGGTTCATCTTCTGAAAAATAAATAAAGGAAATCAATTTAACCAAAGCTAGATTGTCATCTGCCTTTTATTCCCAAAATTCCCGTATTCCAATCTCATCAACAAACCGTAGAAACCAACTCTAACAAGTTTGAAACCACAGGCAAAGAAGCACTGAAATCTGTTTCTCAGCATTAGCTATATATAACTGAAATGTCCCACTGAGTGACAGTTGTGGTTATATAGTTGTGTGACATCGAATTTAGCTGGGAAGTGGATGTTTGTGAAAGGCTAATTCATTCCAGATGCCAACAGACCAGCGGCACTTAGTGCCTGCCCTAGGTTCACTGCTTGACCCAAAGAAGCTCTTTATTATTTAAGACTAACGTCTGTTTATGTCTTTGTCTAATCCCGCAAACTACGGGATCGTAAACGTATATTTAGTAAGTTGTTGGTGATGTTACCCTCTGTCTGCCTCTCTCTCTTTCTCTCACTATCTCTCTGTATTTGCCTTTGTGTACGTATATATATATTTATATATATATATATATATATATATATATATATATATATATATATATACATACATACATACATACATACATACATACATATATATATATATATATATATATATATATATATATATATATATATATATATATATATATATATATATATATGCGTGTGCGTGTGTGTGTGTGTGTGTGTGTTTATGTGTGTGCATAAATACACACACATATATTATATATAAATATATATACATACATATATATATATATATATATATATATATATATATATATATATATATATATATATATATATATATAATGTATATTGTGTATGTGGGCGTGTGATTGTGGGTGACTATACAAAGAGTGTTAAAAAAACACAGTACCCAGCTGGTGGCAGATGCTTACGGGAAAAAAACCCGAAATTAGAAGTCTGGATTGTTATACTAAGGGACGTGGAGAGCGAGAGAACAATTTACTGGAAGCAAAACATTTAAAACAAAAAATTCGTTTGAAACGAAGACCTTTTCCCTTTGAAATCACCTTTTGAAATCCTAAACAAACTTTTTTGGGGGCATTTCCTACCATCAGAACGTTTATGATTTCTAAAGCCCTGACATTTCCAATTAAGTAACAGCCTCATACATACTTATACAGCAGATGGAAAGCCCTCCATTTCTGGAAGGGTGAATTTATCTGTGCGAGAAAAATTTGACATCTTTCCTGTCGCTGGGCCAAGTGATTGAAGCACTATGATCGGTTCCGTGAACGAGCCAGTCTTGCACAGCACCTGTCTGTTAGACGACCCGTCAGAATTTCAGGCCTTTCAAAACTAGACTCTTTCTACTTTTATTGTTATCTAAGGGTTTTGCCGTTCTAGAAATAGAACACTTAATTAGTTTGTGTCCTTGACGCTAGTCAGTGAGGAAACTGTCTGTTTCTTAAATCACAGTGGGCATCAGGTTTGATGCGCCGATTACCGAAATTATTATTATTATTATTAGTATTATTATTATTATTATTATTATTATTATTATTATTATTATTATTATTCAGAAGATGAACACTTTTCATATGGAACAAGCCCACCACAGGGGCCATTGACGTGAAATTCAAGCTTCCAATAATGTTATGGTGTTCATTTGACAGACGTAACAGAAGGTAAAGGAAAATACAGAAAGAGGAGATCAGATATTAGAAAAACCAGATGAATTAACAAATAAATGAGTGAATGAATTAATTGATTAATAAATTAATGAATAAATAAATAAAACGATAATAATATAAAAAAATCAATAAATAAATAGAAGTATAAGTAAATGATTAAAATACAAGGAAAATACTAGTTGGGTAGTAATGCACAGCATCTTCGCTTGAACTTCTGAAGTTCCACTTGCAGGACATCCCCGGGGAGGCTGTTCCACAGTCCAGTCCAACAGTGTGAAGAATAAAGGACCTCAGGAACTGAGAAGTTCTACAGTACAGCAGGCACATGTACTGCATACACCAGCAGCTGTTCAGCGAATCTAGTTGCTCTCGGCAGGAAAAGGGAATCAGGGATCAATTGTGAATGTGAATGTGAATGTGATAGCAATTTGTAAAAAATCACTCGGCAAATCAGGTGGCTTCAGGTTTCCAATCTATTAGTTCGGGGAAAGAAAGCTCCAGTTTAATCTTCACAGCCATTGACAAACACATTTCACTCATGATTTTTCAGATTAAAATGTAAATATTATCAGGGAATCTTTAAATCTTGCTCATGGTTGTACTCACGTGCACTTTGGCAACTCGCTAACCTCGCAAAAATAGCGTTTCTCTAACCACTTTGCTTTTGTGGTTTGAACCTTATAGAATAATAAATATAAAGATCAGATCGGTATTTTTTTTTCATCTACCTGAAGTATATAGAAACAGAATTAAATATAAAACAGTTGCACTATGAAACAATTGACAGAGAGGGGGGGGAGGGGGAGGAAGTCAGATGGAAGAAAGAGAATATGAACGAAGGTACAGTAAAAGGAATGAAAGGTTGCAGCTAAGGGCCGGTGGGACGCTGCAACCTATAGTAATGCCTACAGTGCACCACATGAGGTGCACTGACAGCACTACCCCCTTACGGGGTTCCCTGCAGTATTCATCAGCCTATTGGAACTCTCCCCTCAGTCTGATAACTTACAAAGCCCTGGTCGTCGATTGCTCTACAAATACATCAGTCGTGCAGTGTTAGAGGGTAGCTGATATTCTAATTCATTCATGCTCTCTCCCCCTTTCTACGTTCCTTTATAGCCTTTCTTAACCTCTATTTAACTTCCAGATCCATACACGGCATAATTTCTGCGAACCACAGCCAGTACATGTACTGTACCACTGCGCGGTTCACTTGCGTTACTCATCCATCATCCACGTTTACCATTCCATCATAGAATCCCACTCTTTTCCTTCTTCATTTGTTTCGTCAAAAAATTTTACTCTGTTTAAACCATGAAACCACAATTTTTTCTCTTGAAAATACAGGTAGAAACTACATCTTATCTTTAATTTCTTGTCACTCCCCACGATACAAACAGTTTTCCACTACCGACGGGAATCAATTGATCGTTTGTGCTAGAATACGAACGTATTAAAGTTTTGCTCGACTTGAGCTCATGATTGAGAGAGAGAGAGAGAGAGAGAGAGAGAGAGAGAATATAAAATTCTGGGCAAAGGTCAACAGCTGGGACCTATGAGGTCATTCAGCGTTGAGCTATCGAGGGTAAAAAGTTTGAAAGGTGTAACAGAAGGAAAACCTCGCAGTTGCTCTATGAGACAACTGTTAGTAGAGGTGAGAATATGAACGGAGGTACAGTAAAAGGAATGAAAAGAAGTTGCAGCTAAGGGCCAAAGGGACGCTGAAAGAACCTTAAGTTATGCGTGAGATGCACTGATGGCATTACCTCCCTACAGAGCGGGCATATAGGCAGCCAGAGAGCCGGGTGATCTCCGAATGCGTTATATATATATATATATATATATATATATATATATATATATATATATATATATATATATATATATATATATATATATATATATATATATATATATATATATATATATATATATATATATATATATATATATATATATATATATATATATGTGTGTGTGTATGTAAGTATTTGAGTAAGAACCTTGAATAATCAAGAGAGCAAGTTCATTTGTTAAGACCCGTGAAAAATAAAGAGAGCTTCTCACTATCCCCGTACGTGGCAAAATAAAACGAATGGAGCAGATAATGACAGAAGGAAGATTAAATTTATCTTCGACAAGATAAACGACTTGTGAATTCTGCCCCAGCATCGAAAGAGACTTATTTTAGCACATGTCTTCGGTCGATATTTAAGGTGATGAGGGATAAGATACATTTACAGAGAGAGAGAGAGAGAGAGAGAGAGAGAGAGAGAGAGAGAGAGAGAGAGAGGAGTTAATGCGAATATGATTACGAAGACAATGCTGTCACAGTTTTACCTAAGTCCGTATGATTGTTCCTTTACCCATTGTTACTGCTGTACTTTCAACGTGTTCCTATAATTCACCCGACAACTGGCTTTCAAAATTGTCATTTTTTATAATCAATGATTCATCAGTTAAGTGCTTTCTTTGTTGGAATTAGAAATGATACATAAAAATTTAGGCCAAAGGTCGACCGCTGACACCTTTGATGAGCCATTCAGCGCTGAAAGGGAAATCGAGAGGAATAAAAAGTTTTGAAAAGCGTAATAGAAAGAAAACCTCACAGTTGCTCTATGAAACAATTGTTAGGGGAGGGTGGAAAGTAAGATGGAAGGAAGAGAATAAGAATGGAGGTAGAGTAAAAGAAATGAAAGGGGTTGCAACTAGGCGTTGAAGGGAGGCTACAAAGAACCGTAAGTAATGCCTACAGTGCATTTCCTGAGGTGCACAACACTAACCCTGTCAGGAAGCTATCATTCTTGCCATACACTTTTGTCCTAGAGTGGTTTGTCCATGTATTCAGCCACTAAAATGCCCGAGAGGTACCTCCCTTTATTCATAAAGAATCATTGTGTCTTCGTACAAATTCATCCTTTCACCATTTATATGTCTACAAAGGTTTCTTTGCAGAAACAAAATCCACAGTTATGTATGGGTTCAAATATATTTAAAAATAAATCTAAACAGAGTTCTCGGGAATCTATTTGATTTGTACGTATACGTAATTGTGGATTTATTTCTCCATTTGAAGACTCATGCTAGTGTGACTCATTTTTAAGTTTCTTTCTCTCATAACACAGATGTATTTATTCTTCTTGAGAGATTTTCCCCCTTCACTCATTCATAATCCCCTCGTTATTACGTCACTAACATCATCTCTTTCTCTATACACGACCTCATTCTTGTCATGTTCCCCGTAGGGAGGTAAAGCTGTCAGTGCGCCTCACGTGGTGCACTGTAGCCATTAATTAACGTTCTTTGCAGCGTCCCCTCCGCTCCTAGCTGCAACCCCTTTCATCCCTTTCAATCTACCTTCGACATGTTATCTTTCGTCCATCTTTCTTGCTTTTCTGTGCATGGATGACACATTGGCCAAATTCATCGCCAAGAACAACACAGTTCCCTTCTTCTCGATCTCCTTGACGTGATTTCCAGTGTATGCTTACATTTAAGCAGCTTGTATGGCAATTCTCGTCTGTCGTAAAGTCAAGTCAGTTTACGAGAACTCAGTTCCCAGAGGAAATCTTGATCACGGGAAGGTTAATTCACTTTGTAAGAATGAGAAAAATTCTCAAGTTCTTCTTTCCATCCATGTTGTCTTCTTTCTTTTTTCACGGGAATTCTTCGTCACGAGGAGGTTAATTCACTTTATAGGTAAAAAGAAAAATTTTAAAGTTCTTCTTTCCATCTATTTAGTCTCCTCTAGTCTCGTCTTTCCTTCCTTCGGAGGGAGCATTCGTACATCCTGTAGTACCTTGTGCAAAAAACTATTTATCTTATCGTTAAACATTTCCGGTTCGGTACACTTTCCCAATGATGTAAAGGCACCTTATGATACCCGTCATATGGGACGTTACGGAATGGAACAGATTGATTTATTGATTTATTGTCACTAAAACTGGAGTCGTAGAGTGGACCAGAGACGACGAAACGGAGTCAGATACCAAATGCCAGTCCGATAGGGTGGACATCGTGAATGACACACTTATGGACAGCCAATATGCACATGACAAGTGCACCCTTCTTCGATGAAGGTAACTCAAAACAGTTATCAGATGAAGCCAATATACCGATATTATTATTATTATTATTATTATTATTATTATTATTATTATTATTATTATTATTATTGAGAAGATGAAGAACCTATCCTTGTGGAACAACCCCAGAGGGGCCATTTACTTGAAATTCAAGCTTCCAAAATATATGGAATTCGTTTGAAAGGATTATTATTATTATTATTATTATTATTATTATTATTATTATTATTATTATTATTATTATTATTATTATTATTATTATTATTATTATTATTATTATTATTATTATTATTATTATTACTGTGTTACGAACCGGACGACTCGGCCCGTAAGAAAAAAAAAACACAGGATCTTTATAGATGGAAAAACTATTGGGGCTGCTCTGGCTAATCGACAGCTCGCACACACAAAGAAGGAGGAATAACAAAAATACAGGAAATTGTTATAAAAATAGATTTATTAATATTAAACTTAATAAAAATCTTAAATAAAAAGAAAGCCATAACAAAATGAGCCAGGTCCGGGCCACGAAACACAAAAATAAAGCAATATTACTTTATATCAAAAAGAAGTACCAGCAGCAGTCGATACAAAAAAAAAAAAAAAAAGCCATCTCCAGCGAAGTCCACCAACTAACGACAACAGGCCGTATTATCACGACGTCCTGCTGCCGTCTCGCCAAATACCAAGGACACGGGGCCACTGCACCCGAGCCAAAACCGCCGACAGGGTCTCCACCTGCGGCCAACAAACAACCATCTTCGTTGGTGCGCTGCTCCAGCCTGGGCCCAAACACCGGCTGCCCAAGAAACGTCCTCAAAGTCGAACTGCTGCTGGTACTCAAAAGTTCTCATCCCCAAGAGAACAACCCGTTCGCTACTGCTGCCCGAACCTGACTAAAAGTTGGCGCCACGCCACCACAGACGTCAACAATCCTGTGAAAATAAGAGGGGAGGGGAGAGGATTAGCCAAGTAAACAAACAGGTAACTACCGTACCGCCCATAGAACCACCAAAGATCCTAACACCTTCCCCCCCGACAGAAAAAAAAAAAAATTTTTTTTTTTTTTTTTTTCAAAATAACCAACCTCCTCCTCCAATGTGGTGAAAACTCCGACAACCAGAGCAGAGCCAATCCTGTCACACGGTCGCCAATGTTATGAACCGAGGTTTTCGGCCCTTAAGAAAAACACAGGATCTAGATGGAAAAAACTATTGGGGCTGCTCTGGCTAATCGACAGCTCGCACCTTCAGGAAATGTACTGACGTCTTTCTCCATTTACGACGATCATGACAGAGCCGACAGGGCAACCATCTCGTCCTCAAGAAACTCTCCGCTGCTCTGCTCTGCTGCCAGGACCTGACTCGCAGGTACTGATACCTGCTGCTGCTACTCCAGCTGACTCGCTGCTGCCCTGGACCATCGGTCGTTCTGCCCTCCAGAACCTGACTCGTTGCTGCTACGAACCTGACTGATTGCTGTTACGAACCTGACTTGCTGCTACGAACCTGACTCGCAAAGTCGCAGGTACGGATACCTGCTGCTGCCCTCAATGACTAAATAAAAACCTGACTCGGCCCGTAAGAAAAAAAAAAAACACAGAATCTTTATAGAAAAACTATTGGGGCTGCTCTGGCTAATTGACAGCTCGCACACAAAAGAAGGAGGAATAACCTGTTATAAAAATAGCTTAACAAAAATCTTAAATAAAAAAAACCATAACAAAATGACAGGTCTGAAACACAAAAATAAAGCAATATTACTTTATATCGAAGTTCCAACAGCAGTCGATACAAAAAAAAAAAAACACAATAATTACATTTACATAAAGTGGAACCTAGAACAAAAAAGCCAGACAATAAATGGTCAAATCAATAAAATAGATTATCAAATCATAAATATACAAAATCATGAATATTAACAGGCAGCAAAGCGATGGAACTCAATAGAGTCAACGAAACAAAAATAAAGCTGCTTAACAGAACACTGCAGGACAACTCCGACAGAGTGAAACGACAACCATCTCGCTCAAGCACAGTCTGACGTCCTCCTCCATTGACAGCTTGACAGGGCAACCATCTCGTCCTCAAAGAAAGCTCTGGAATACTGATAAAATACTCGCTGCTGCCCTGGAGGAAATTGTTATAAAAATAGAATTTATTAATATTAAACTTAATAAAAATCTTAAATAAAAAAAAAGCAATAAATTTTTAAAAAAGCCAGGTCCGCCAGCCAAAACAGAACCAACAAAAATATTACGATCTCGCCTCTCGAATTGACAGGTTCTTTAAAATAAAAAGCAATATTACTTTAAATCAAAGGAAGAAAATAAAAAAAAATTACCAACAGCAGTCGATACAAAAAAAAAAAAAAACATATAAAATGACCAAAAAGCATCATAAGGATGAGCAGCTCAACAATAATTACAAACAGTAAAAAAAAAAAAAACATTTACATTTACATAAAGTCAGAACCTAGAACAAAATAAAAGCCAGAGCAATAAATGGTCAAATCAATAAAATAGATTATCAAATCATAAATATACAAAATGATGAATGTTAACAGGCAGCAAAGCGATAAACATCCTCAGACGAACTCAATAGAGTCAACGAAACAGCCCCAAGCTACTTAACAGGAACACTGCAGGACAACTCCGATAGAGTCGAAACGACAACCATCTCGTCCTCAGGCACAGTGCTGACGTCCTCCTCCATCTACGACGACCATGACAGAGCCGACACGGCAAGGATCTCGTCCTCCAAGACACGTACTGTATTCCTCCTCTAATTACGACGACCACGACAGAGCCGACACGGCAACCATCTCGTCCTCAAGAAACTCTCTGCTGCTCTGCTCTGCTGCCAGGACCTGACTCGCAGGTACTGATACCTGCTGCTGCTACTCCAGCTGACTCGCTGCTGCCCTGGACCATCGGTCGTTCTGCCCTCCAGAACCTGGCTCGTTGCTGCTACGAACCTGACTGGCGAAGTCGCAGGTACGGATACCTGCTGCTGCCCTGGACCATCGGTCGTTCTGCCCTCCAGAACCTGGCTTGTTGCTGCTACGAACCTGACTTATTGCTGTTACGAACCTGACTGACGAAGTCTGACGCCATCCATCAGATGTCAACTCACCAGCAAGAAAATCAAAGAAAACAAAGGAGGTAACAATCCACCAAGGGAACAATCGGCAAGCGATTGTTCCTAACACCCCCACCTAACAGAAAAAAAATTTACAATAAATTTTTTTTTTTACAAATAAAAATACTCTCCCCGATGCTGCCACACCCCGCCAGCCAAACAGAACCAATCCTGGCAAGGTCGCCAATATTACGATCTCGCCTCTCGAGATCGACAGGTTCTTTAAAATAAACAAGCAATTGGGCTGTAATGACTGACGAGAGGTGACAAACAAAGGAGAGAGGAGCAGAACAAATACAAAAAAAAATTACCTTAAAATTAATTTATTTACAGTAAGCTATGTACATATTTACAGTCGAGTCAGGTTCAGTTAAATTTAAAATAAATGAACATATCATAAATGACCAAAAGCATCATAAGGATGAGCAGTTCAACAGAGACATTACAAATGACGAGTCAAAAAAAAAAAACATAAAACATTAGCAGCACAATAATTACATTTACATAAAGTCAGAACCTAGAACAAAATAAAAGCCAGAGCAATAAATGGTCAAATCAATAAAATAGATTATCAAATCATAAATATACAAAATCATGAATATTAACAGGCAGCAAAGCGATAAACATCCTCAGACGAACTCAATAGAGTCAACGAAACAGCCCCAAGCTGCTTAACAGGAACACTGCAGGACAACTCCGACAGAGTCGAAACGACAACCATCTCGTCCTCAAGCACAGTGCTGACGTCCTCCTCCATCTACGACGACCATGACAGAGCCGACACGGCAAGGATCTCGTCCTCCAAGACACGTACTGACGTCCTCCTCTAATTACGACGACCACGACAGAGCCGACACGGCAACCATCTCGTCCTCAAGAAACTCTCTGCTGCTCTGCTCTGCTGCCAGGACCTGACTCGCAGGTACTGATACCTGCTGCTGCTACTCCAGCTGACTCGCTGCTGCCCTGGACCATCGGTCGTTCTGCCCTCCAGAACCTGGCTCGTTGCTGCTATGAACCTGACTGGCGAAGTCGCAGGTACGGATACCTGCTGCTGCCCTGGACCATCGGTCGTTCTGCCCTCCAGAACCTGGCTCGTTGCTGCTATGAACCTGACTTATTGCTGTTACGAACCTGACTGACGAAGTCTGACGCCATCCATCAGACATCAACTCGCCAGCAAGAAAAACAAAGAAAACAAAGGAGGCAACAATCCACCAAGGGAACAATCGGCAAGCGATTGTTCCTAACATATTGACAAGATGAACCCAATTCATAAGAAACAATCCCACCACAGGGCCCAATGACTTGAAATTCAGGCTTCCAAAGATTATGGTGCATATTTGAAAGAAGTATGAGAAGATAATGGGAAACACAGAAAGAAGAGACCAGTTAAAAGAAAAGAAAAAATAAATGAACATACTATTCGAGGAGAATTGTTTTCGGGTAGCAATGCATCGCATCTTCGCTTGAACTTACGGAGTTTCAATTGCACGACATCCTCATTGAACTGAGAAGTTCGACAGCGAAGAGGCACATTTGCTGCATATTGGTGCTGCTGTTCAGTGAATCTGGTCGCTCTCTCTCGGCAGCGAAAGGAGATCAGGGATCAGTTGTGAATGTGAAAGATCTCTGTTCAAATACAACCTATGAAAAAGTGAATGGCATCAGAGAAAGTTTGATCTTGGAAAGACCACAACAGTCACGGATTATAGCTTTGTGGCTCCCTTCTACAGACGTGGAAAAGGAAGACGGACAAGTGACCGAATAGTGCAAAGACAGGGATGTTTAGTCTTTCTCACTGTTTAATGTTCACATCGATTAAGGTAAGGGAGAAGTCAGGGGAAAGATGCGAGCTCTAGGTACAAGCGTTTGAAAGAAAAAGTAAAACATGAGTCGAAGAATTAGTTTCTTCGGCGCAATCGAGTTTCCTTTACAGCGTATAATGCTGTGTGAAGCTTTCATCCACGGCCCATGAAACTCTTAGCCGCGGCCTATGAAACTCAGCCATGGTCTGGTGGTGGCCTGTCTTGTTGGTACCTATAGCGGTGCCAGAAGTACGATTATGGCTAAATTTAACCTTGAATAAAATAAAAATTAGTGAGGCTAGGAGGGCTGCAAACTGGTATGTTTGATGATTGGAGGTTGGATGATCAACATACCAATTTGCAGCCCTCTAGCCTATTGGTAGTTTTTAAGATCCGAGGGCAGACAGGAAAGCTGCGGACAGACAAACAAATAGTCGTCTGAATTGTTTTCTTTTACCGAAAACTAAAAGGAGGGTTATGAATGGATTTTAATATGGTGGATGTTTGAAAATGGAATAATGGTCCTTGAACACAATATAAAGAAACCTTTGCAGATCGGTTAGAGAGCTTGAAAGCATCTTTAACAGGAAAGAGTCAGAAAAGGCAACGATAGGAAGACCAGACGAGTAAAACTGAATCTCAGTATGGATAATGGAGGAAGGGAAATGATTAACCCATCAAGTATTTATGTTGACATCTTGACGATGATCGTTAGAAGATGAAAAAATTCGTGATAGGTCCACGCTCGTTATGAAACGGGATGGAATGGAATGGAATTGGAAATTTGGGACAAAGATCAAACGCTGGGACCTATGAAGTCACTCAGCGATCGCTGATAGGGCAATTGAGAGTGAAAAGGTTTGAAAGGTGTAACAAGGGGGAATCCTCGCAGTTGCACTATGAAACAATTGTTAGGACAGGGGAAAGTAAAAGTAAGGTGGATGAAAGATATTATATATATATATATATATATATATATATATATATATATATATATATATATATATATATATATATATATATATATGTATATATATATATATATATATATATATATATGTATATATATAATATATATATATATATATATATATATATATATATATATATATATAAATATATATATATATATATATATATATATATATATATATATATATATATATATATATATATATATATATATATATATATATAATATATATATATATATATATATATATGTATATATATATATATATATATATATATATATATATATATATATATATATATATATATATATATATATATATATATATATAATATATATATATATATATATATATATATATATATATATATATATATATATATATATATATATATATATATATATATATATATATATATATATATATATATATATATATATATATATATATATATATATATATATATATATATATATACATATATATAAATATATATATATATATATATATATATATATATATATATATATATATATATATATATATATATATATATATATATATATATATATATATATATATATATATATATATATATATATATATATATATATACATATATACATACATACATACAGGGTGTTTCAGAAAATTAGAGCCCCTCTCTACATCATAAACTAAAAATTGATATGACAAAAACAAAAGGAATTCAGAACTGGTATTTATTTAAGTTTCTCTCTAAGTAAGCAAATCACAAAAAAAGCTGAGACTCAAACTCCATTTCCCTGAGCACTTCAGTCACCTCTCTTCGCAGGTCGTCGAGGCTTGGTATACCATCATAGTTCACTGTGCGCACTTCAACATGATCCTTTAAGATACTACCAATGTTTTCACACACATTAAGGCCAGGGGAGCTACCTGGAAATTCACTTGATGAGAAGAAATCGATACCACTGTTTCAAAGCAGCTCCTGTGTCTGAAGAGCCTTGAAACATAGTGCCTTATCATGCAAAAATGTGACTTCTTCAACAGATAACACATTTTCAGGATCACTGAGAAAGGAAATACTCCACCAGTAAGCACAGTTTCTCTGAAGTATTCACCATTCCATGACTGTCCTTTTTCTTTGATGATCCACATTAACCATTTGGCTGTGAAACAGGGAAAAATTCCCAAACATTCAGGAAATTTCACAACTTAGCGATAGCACACGTCATTGCTGATATCATCCAAATTTGCAGCCCAAATGATGTATTTTTCTGATTTGGCTTCCTGACTGTGTAAATGAAGAATTCATCTGATGCGGCAACATGGAGAAAGTCAGCTTCATCACAATCTTTAAGAAATGAACCTCAAAACCATGCACGGTCTTCTCTCTGTTGCTGAGAGATGCTGGGCTTGCTGATAACATGAAATGGCTTAATACCAGATCTTTTCTACTCACGATATACAGCACTATAACTTCTCTTCTTTCCCCTTTTTGTTTCTAGTTCAAGTGCCAATTTACGTAAAGACTTTCTTGCTCTACCAACTGCCTCAGCTATGATGTCTTTTGAATCCTGAGAAAGGACTTCAGGCCTTCCAAGTTTCGCACTCTTTTCGCAATGACAGTCATGTGGATTTTTGTTCCAGTTTCTTTTAACAAAGGATTCATCTCTTTTAATGTATTTAGCTATCCAGGAACATGAAATGAAGGATGCGCCAGCATCCCTGGCCTCTCTGAAGGTTATAGTCCAGATTCAGCCAATCCATCTGATTTCCTCCGAGTCGTTAGCCATGGCTGTATGTAACTCCGTCACTCAGTCTGAAAATACAAGAAATGTCAAATGAAAAATAGCTTAATAGAAACTTAAAATAATGTACTTGGAGATAGGCTATAGCAGAAAAACTTCATAACTTTCCATTTGTTCTGTGGAGGGGCCTCTAATTTCGAAACACCTGGTATGTATGTATGTATATATATATATATATATATATATATATATATATATATATATATATATATATATATATATATATATATATATATATATATATATATATATATATATATATATATATATATATATATATACATACATATATATATATATATATATATATATATATATATATATATATATATATATATATATATATATATATATATATATATATATATATATATATATATATATATATATATATATATATATATATATATATATATATATATATATATATATATATATATATATATATATATATATATATATATAAATATATATATATATATATATATATATATATATATATATATATATATATATATATATATATATAATATCTTTCATCCACCTTACTTTTACTTTCCCCCTTTCCTGACAATTATTTCATAGTGCAAAAATGAGGATTCCCCTGTTACACCTTTCAAACCTTTTCACTCTCAATTTCCCTATCAGGGCTGAGTGATTTCATATATATATATATATATATATATATATATATATATATATATATATATATATATATATATATATATATATATATAAACATTTACAACTTATAATTGCCTTCATGTGTAAGTTATTCCAAAAGTATAGTGAATTCTGTATAAAATAATATTTGTCCTACTTCATATTTATATAATAAAACGTATAAAAGAAACATTCCGTCTAATACATCCCCTCTCTAGCTTTAGGCTGAACAAGAACAAAAAGGAGGAGGGCTGCTCTTTCACAGAAACAAAAAAGAAAGAAAAAGAGGTGAAACGTCATTTGGAGTCAGAAGAGGAAGGCCCGACCCCATCGCTTCACATAAGAAGCACGTGGGGGCGGGGGCGACAGAGAGAGAGAGTGGGAATGATTTCGACATAACCTCATTTTCCCCTAGGGTAAACAGGGGTAGGGGAAGACAGGGTGAGACGGTAGGTCCCTTAGAAATATTCGCAAACCTACGACACAAAAGCTAGTAGAGAACACAGACATCTTCTACACAAAACACAGTCGCCATAGATTAATCATAGCAGAATCTGTTTGCACTTTGTTGCACAAACCGTTATTGAATAGACAACTAGAAGCGGAAAGATCAACACCATCTAGCAAACGGCCTACAACATACAACACTAACATAAGAACAACCATAACAATGCAACAACACTTTTTAAATCACGCGTTTCCTCTCCCCCTACCTGCCCACCCCCCCTTGTACCCGTAATCCGTATACCTGCACTTCCATTTCTGTTTTATTTGTTGTCACCAGAACAAGTGGTTTTTTGTTCTCATTATATTTCAGAAAGTAAATTATGCTTTTATTATGAAATTATTTGTATTGTAACTTATATTGTAAATAAATTAAATTGTTTATTTTGTACTTATTGCTATTGTAATGATTTATTTTATTATTGGTTTAGACGCTACATATCCGTCCACGCACTGTAACAAAACAACAGGACGCTATGTCCAGATTACACACTTTGAAGAGGTCACGACGAGTGATGGAACAGCTGTGGTGTTGTTTTTAGTAAATGGGACAGAGAGTTAATCTTCGGTTTTTTTCATCAACGGAATTTGGAAGAACGGAGAAGATTAAGAAAAAATTGTCAAACTGATAAGTAGTTGATCAACAATCAAAAAGCCATAGAATTCAACGAAATTTGCATACAAAAACAACTTTGCCCAGAAAGCATGTATATATATATTTGTATATATATATATATATATATATATATATATATATATATATATATATATATATATATATATATATATAAATATATATATATATTATGAAGTTAATGTAATTAATTAATTTTATATTTTTCGGTGTTTTTGTTTTGGCCCATTAGAGTAAGTTTTTGTTTTTGTCCAGTTTTGTTTATGTATGTCTCTTGAAGGCTGGACTGGGGTCTTTTCCTCCCCTCAAAGGGTAGTTGTAGTTTTAATAGATACGTCACCCATGTAAGTGTCTTTATCTTTTCATGTTTGATGGTGCTTCGGCTGTTCGTCGCCCGTTTCTTTTCGTCTCCGCTGGTGATGCGGCGACCTTTGATGATCAGACCTCAGTTAACGGCTCCCTTTAGAGAGGTTTTCAGCTCCCATACTCTCTGTCGGCTTGTGGCAATTTGCTGAGATATTCCGAAGACGCCCTCGACGTTTGCTGCTGGTGGCCTCTTGGAGGAGTTGTTCCTTGCCACTCCCTATGAACAGTACTGGTGCTGGCGTCTCTTCAGATTGTGGAAGGGGTTGTGTGACGCCCTTCTTTGCAAATACGTACTTTTGGAGGCGAGCCTCGCCCGTCATTGCCCATGCCCTCAGCTTGCTGAACCTCTGGAGTCGTTAAGGGGCCTCCCAGGCCGAAGAAAAGGGTAAGATCCCAGACCCTGTGTGAATTTTTAACCATTCCTACCCATAGAGACGATCTGTGTTGAGTGTCTCCTACTTTGTGGCACTTTTCTGAAATTCATCTTAGGATACAAAACTTCGCTGCATGGTGTTATGGGACGACTTTATTTCAGTTGATTAGCAGAAGTACGATTGATCAATGCCAATGCGGTGATTGATATTCTATTGCAAATGTGTGTTAATTCGATTCCTTTTTTTTTTTTTTTGAAGTTTGTAAATAATTAGGTTTAAGGTTAATTTCCTACTTTGTCTCTTACTATCACACCGACCTGAGTGTATGTGGTTTCTATCTCCAGCTAATTCCTTTCTCTTTTACTTCAGTGTGCTAGTTAGCTAAATAAATGTGTTTTTTGGAATTGTAATTGTTTATATTTTCTTCCCTAAAGTGCAGTTTTCAAGGGATTTCTTTGTAATTTTAAGATAATAGTTGTAATAAATAATCAAATTGTTCGTTTAGTGTCTCTGTAACCTTCTCTTTGAGAACGTGCTTTTGAATTGTTTTTGTTCTGGTACGTGTCCTACTCATTTTCATAGTGGTAAGGGCTTTAAAGTAGATCAAAGAATCTCTGAACTCGTCACCATCTCATAGGGTTCATTACATAATTGGCGACCGTGGCATAGGATCTACTGCCAGACATTAACGTTCATAGAGTTTTCTCGAGGAGGAGTGCAGAGAAAGGTGGGAAAGGGATAATTTTGTTTGATAGGCCTTTAAGTGGCAGGAGCTTTCTTCTTTTCACTTTCTCCATTTAAACTAGAAAATGCCTTATTTCGAGGTTCAAGTTGAGGAGGCTGCGGCCCAATTTCTCAGTAGCCCTGAGTGGGAAGAAAATATTCTACAATAGAAAAAGAAGCTTTGTGTCTAATAAAGGCATTAGCCCATTTTAATGTTTATTTAAGTAATTCTAACTATCCTATTGTAGTTTATACAGACCACAACCCATTAGTCTTTATCCAACGCTTCAAAGATAAAAATATGCGAATTCTTAGGTGGAGTTTGACCCTCCAAGAGTATGATCTCGAAATACGGCATATATCAGGGAGGGACAATGTAGTTCCCGACGTTTTGTCTAGGTCCTTTACAAAGGAATGAATTTTCTGCAATAATAACCATTCTTTGTTTTTCAGGTTTTCACTTCATTTGTTTCTCTGTTTAAAAAAAATTTTTTTTTTAGAAAATTTAAAGTAATTTTAGTTTCATTAGTAATTTGACTTTTGTAAAAAAAAAAAAATATATAAATTTTTTTTTTCTCTTTGGTGGGGAGGTATTATGAAGTTAATGTGATTAATTAATTTTATATTTTTCGGTGTTTTTGTTTTGGCCCATTAGAGTAAGTTTTTGTTTTTGTCCAGTTTTGTTTATGTATGTCTCTTGAAGGCTGGACTGGGGTCTTTTCCTCCCTTCAAAGGGTAGTTGTAGTTTTAATAGTATTATAAATTAATTAAATTTTATTTATAATTTAATGTTTCTTGAATACTTTTATTTCGTTTAAAGTTTTGTAGTTGTAAATTTAGTCCAGTACTCCCTTGAAAGCTGGATTTGGGTGTTTTCTCCCTTTAACGGTTGTTGTTACATAATTGATACTCCGCCCATGAAGTTTGTTTTTTTATTTTTCATGCATGATGGTTCGGCTGTTCGTCGCCTGTTTTTCGGCATCTTATCCTGTTCCTCTGTTCTGTCGAGGGCGCCTTTGGATCATGAGAAAGGACTCCTGTATTCGGCTCCATTTGAGAAGGACCTGTGATATTTCGGCAGTCTTGTAGCGACGCTCTCCTGCTTGCAGTGTCTCCGGAGTGTGACTTTTGACCTCCTTTCAATCTTCATGAGCTGGAGTTCTGGACTGAGATTTGGAGGCCAGGATTGTGAGCCTCTTGCTACTTAGCAGCTGGAAAGGAGAGTTAGACTTTTCTACTGCTTGGATCCTTTGGAGGACGTCGTAAAGGACGGTCGTATGTATTACTGCCACTGCCTATAACACTGTGTCCTTGGAGTCGTGAGGAGGTCTTCAGTGGTGGAGAAAACGTAAGACTCCCTATTAACCACTTTATTTCGATTATATAAGTTGTCTTCCTCGTGTAACGAAATTTAGCCTGTTCATTGCAAGGACGTGCTGTGACCCCAGAAAGGGTTCTATTTCAGGCAGAACAGGGACAACCTTTTGGAGGCATAGTGTTCCCCGTTGGGAATCCATTTTTCTTGTCGACTGTACATGTTACCATATATAATCCTTCGTGTTAAAATGCATAAGTATGTTTAAGAAGTATTAAGATTGTTTTTGAAATTATTGTTAGTAGGTTAAGATTTCCTTTTCCCCTTTTTGTCTACCACTATTGTGTGATTGAGAGAGAATTTGTTCTACCTTTATCTTGTCGCTTTCTCTTTGCCTTAGTTTGATAGTTAGGTAGGCGACTGCGGCTGTGTATGGGATTTTTATTGTTGATGAATGTATGTTTTCTTCTTCCCCATTTATCCAGTTTTCAGTGAGTTTTCTAAATGTTGATTATTATTTTTGTATTAAATTGTTAAAACTTATTGTCGAGTATTTTGTATATCCTTTCTGAGATTATCTGAGGGGTTTGTTTGTCAGTGATCGTACTCCTTGGAATTCTTCCATTGTGGTATTGATTATAAAATCAGATCAAAAGAACCTGGTTGAACCCTGTGCCACCTAGGAGTTCATAATAATTGGCGACCTTTAATCCAGGATCTGACTGACAATCTGACCTTGAGGAGTTGGTCTCAGAAAGGAATACGTGGGGGTTAGGTCACAGAGTGGTTTGATCTCAGTATTTCTTGCTTTTATACCTGAAAGATGCCGTTCTTTGAAGATAGGGTAGACGAAGCGGCAGCGCAGTTCTTGGCTAAGCCAGAGTGGGAGGAGGAAATTTTTAACCTAAAGCGTGATGAACTATGATTTTTGGCTGAGTTTCTTAAGTTAGAATTACCTACAGAAATAAGGAAGGGTCAGTTATTGCGTGAGGTCCTTAGAGTAGCTAAGAGTGACAAGGGTACTTCCAAGGAAGCCGTAGTATTCGGTGAGACAGAGCGAGGTCATGACATTAGCAAAGGGGAGGCAGAGGAAATAGATGAACTAGGTAACAATGACGTGAGTGAGTTGAGGTTAAATATCCTATCACAACAAGCAAGGATTAAAGAGTTAGAATATAAAGCATTACAGTTGAAGGCAGAAGAACGCGGTAAAGAAAGAGAACATGAGATTAGGTTACAAATGATGATTAGTAATAATAGTAATAGTAATTCTAATAGGTTTGATCTAATGCATGCTTTAAAGTTAGTCCCAGTGTTCAATGAAGAGGATGTTCCTGATTTTTTTCATTTCATTTGAACGTATTGCTAAGAAATTAAACTGGCCTAAGGACATGTGGACTACTATGCTCCAGTGTAAATTGAAGGGTAAGGCTCAGAGAGTTTATAATACTTTAAGTGAAGACTTAGCATCCGATTATGACACTGTAAAATCAGTCATTCTTAGAGCTTATGACTTGGTCCCGGAAGCATACCGACAAAAGTTCCGAAATTTCAAGAAAGAGGCCAGTGTGACTTTTGTTGAATTCGCTAGGAAAAAGGAACAGTTTCTCGATGATTGGATGAAGTCCAAAGAAGCGGACTCTTTTGATAAGTTGAAGGAGTTAATTTTAGTTGAGGAATTTAAGAGAATGGTTGGTAGGGATCTTAAAATTCATCTCGATGAACTAAAGTTAGACTCATTACAGGAAATAGCGATAGCATCGGATGAGTATTCTCTTGCCCACCGGCAAGACTGTGTCAAAGAAAATAACTCTAAGAGATTTCTTCCTCGGAATAACGGATGGAGAGGAAATAACCGAAATCAGTCCGATCTCAATACCTATGTTGACAATTCTGCATTTGATAGGAAAAGGAATAAGGACGAAACTGAAAGTAGGAATGGTAGTAACGAAACACGTAACTTTGTAAATAGTAATAGAGGGGGCAGTGGTAGTAATAAGAAAACCGCGAGGACTGATGTAATTTGTCATTGGTGTAACCGTAGAGGGCATCTCAAAGTAGATTGTTTTACTAGAAGGAACTTCTTGGGAAAAAATAGAGAACCTGTAGCTTTAGTTTCTGCGGAAGTACCGCGTACGGATGAATCAAAATGACTAGGGTTTCAAAGGTACATATCGAGAGGGACAATTTATACTGACGATACTAAACAAGTTGGAAGAAGTGTGAATATCTTAAGGGACACAGGAGCAGCGCAGTCGTTAGTCTTAAGGAGGTCTGTTCCTGATAATTTTGTATTCATGAATGACAATTTTGTTTTACTAGGGGGATTTCCAAAAACTGTGGCGTCGTATCCCTTAGAGAAACTTTATTTGGAGACTGACTATTTTCAGGGAAGTGCAAATTTTGCTGTAGTGGATTTTTTACCAGTACCTAACATTGATATTTTGTTTGCAAATGATTTTATGGTAAGCACCGAGTGTGACATATTTCCTATTTTGACTATGATTGATCTGGTTAATGATCAGAAAGCTAAAAATGATTTTTTTGAAACCTATTTTTGTTATGACACGGTCTCGAGCTAGAGAGGTTGATCTTTCAGATGTGGAACTCGATTCTGAGGTTATAGATAAACAAGTGTCGGACTTTGAGACGATAGTTAGTAGTGATGATGATGATATTAATTTTCAGGGCATTGACTGGGATGCGAAAGCTTTTAAGGAAGCACAGCAGAATGAGTTTAGGGTGTTAGAAATTGATGATTGTAAAGATGTCTCTAAACCTGTGTTTTTGAAGGAGAATGGTTTAATCTACAGGGCTAGTAGGTCACTAAATGTACCCGCTGATCAGGTAGAAGTAGTGAGGCAGTTAGTAATACCAGAAAAATATAGAAGTAGGTTATTGTACCTCAGTCATGAACATAATCTTGCAGGGCATTTTGGGGTACAGAAGACTTTCCAGAAGTTGGCGCAACATTTTTCTGGCCCCAGATGCGTCGTGATATTAAAAGGCATGTGCTCTCGTGTAAGGTGTGCCAGCTCGTGGGAAGCCAAATCAGAAAATCCCTAAGGCACCACTTATCCCAGTGCCTTCAGTCGGAGAGCCTTTCGGGGAGATAGTGATAGATGTAGTGGGCCCACTTCCGTGGACGCGTGGAGGAAATGAATATCTGTTGACGATGGTTGATAGGGTGACTCGTTTCCCTGAGGCAATCCCTCTGAGAAGTATAAGGAGTGAGAAGATAGTAGAGGCTTTGGTTAGTTTCTTCACGAAATTCGGTATTCCTAAGACCTTACAGTCTGATTGTGGCACAAATTTTATGAGCAGGTTTTTCAGAAAGAAAATGTCTGAGTTAGGGGTTCACCATGTAACCTCATCTCCCTATCACCCAGAGAGCCAAGGGCAGGTGGAATGGTTTCACCAAACGCTGAAATCGGTGATTAAAAAGTTTTGTATTGAAACTGGTAACGAATGGGATAAAGAGGTCCCATTCGCACTGTTTGCTATTCATTCAGTACCAAATGAAACTCTGGGGTTCTCTCCTTTTGATCTTGTGTTTGGCCATAGTGTGCATGGTCCCCTTGACGTAGTGAGGGAACATTGGGAAGGAGAGGCTCCCGAAGTTAATGTGTTGGACTATGTGTCTGGTTTGCAAGGAAAGTTAAGGAAAGCTTGGGCCCTTGCACAACAAAACCTGTTCAGAAGCCAAGCTGTAATGAAGGCTAATTACGATGTTGGGACTAAGGTTCGGGTATTTAAGCCCGGGGACCGTGTGCTTGTGTTACTACCTCTTCCAGGTAACCCTCTCAAGGCACAGTTTTCTGGACCGTGGAAAGTACTAAGAAAATTGAATGACGTAAATTATTTGATTGAGACTCCACTAAAAGGCGCAAGTCTAGGATATGTCATGTTAACATGCTGAAACAGTTTGTTGATAGGAAAACAGAAGAGGTAGATTCAGTAGAAGTAGATCCAATTTCTTTGGTTAATGCAGAAGTAGTAGATCCAATGGTTAATGAGAAAAATGTCTATTAATCCTGATACTTTGTGCAGTAATACTGATATTTTGAATAATATTTCTATTAAGTTTCAACATTTGGACTCTGAGAAATCAGAATCTTTAATTAGTTTAATTGACAGTTACAGAGATTTATTTCAGGAAGCACCGGGTAGAACAACTATTCTGGAACATGATGTGGACATAGGAGACTCAAGCCTATTAAACAATGTCCATATAGGCTTCATCCAAAAAAGGAACATTGTGCAGGAGGAGGTTAGATACATGCTTGACCATGATTTAATTGAACCTAGTTGTAGCCTGGAGTTCTCCGGTAGTGTTAGTTAAGAAAGAAGGTGGTCAACACCGCCTCTGTTTTGATTATAGAAAAGTTAACGCAGTGACGAAAACGGATTCCTTCCCTTTGCCTAGGGTAGAGGATTGCATAGACAGAGTGGGATCAGCCAAATTTATTACGAAACTCGACCTTTTGAAAGGTTATTGGCAGATTGGTCTTTCACCGAGGGCTAGGCAAATTTCAGCTTTTGTAACTGGCGACGGCCTTTATGAATGCAAAGTCATGCCATTTGGAATGAAGAATGCGGCCGCTACATTCCAAAGGCTAATGAACCGTATTACACAGGAGTTGGAAGGTTGTATCGTTTATATTGACGATTTGATTATATTTAGTGATGACTGGGAGACGCACCTCAAAAGACTGGAGGCCTTGTTTCAGGCGCTAAGGAAGGCTGGTCTCGTTGTGAATCTGAAGAAGAGCGATTTTGCTCAAGCAAAGGTCATTTATCTTGGCCATGAAGTGGGTATGGGCAAAGTTGCTCCCAAGAGAGCAAATGTTGAAGCAGTAACAGATTTTCCTGCTCCCCAGAACAGAAGAGGGGTTAGACGTTTTTTAGGTATGGTCGGGTATTACCGACGATTCATTAAGAGTTTTTCAGAAATTGCAACTCCGTTAACAAATTTGTTAAGGAAAAACGTAAAGTTCGTATGGACTAAAGAGTGTCAGGAGGCTTTTGGAAAACTGAAGGCTGTATTAATTAGTTATCCTTTATTGCAATCCCCAAATTTTGATTTGCCTTTTAGATTAGCTACAGATGCAAGTGACGTCGGTCTTGGAGACGTTCTTCTTCAGGAAGATGACTCAGGAATGTTCTCCCGTAGCGTACTTTTCAAGAAAATTGTCACCGGCAGAGACGAAATATTCCACGATCGAAAAAGAGCCTTGTGTCTAATAAAGGCTTTAACCCATTTTTTCAGTATTGTTCTTCACTTTACCCAGTTATGATCTATACAGACCATAAAGTTTTCATTCATGAGACTTTAGGTGGAGTTTGTTCTTGCAGGAGTAAATTCAAATTAAACACATAGCTGGTAGGGATAATGTTTACCTGATGTACTTTCTAGGTCATTTCATCAGTAATATATATTTCTTTCTGATGACTTTTTTTCAGGTATTGACTTGATTTTCTGTTTGTTTATTTTTGTTTGTTTGTGTGAAGTAATTCTTGAATTTGAGTATGTTTAAAATTTTCCGCTTACTTATTGCTCTTAAAAAAATAATAAATTATTTTTTCCTTTTGGTGGGGAGGTATTATAAATTAATTAAATTTATTTATAATTTAATGTTTCTTGAATACTTTTATTTCGTTTAAAGTTTTGTAGTTGTAAATTTAGTCCAGTACTCCCTTGAAAGCTGGATTTGGGTGTTTTTCTCCCTTTAACAGTTGTTGTTACATAATTGATACTCCGCCCATGAAGTTTGTTTTTATTTTTCATGCATGATGGTTCGGCTGTTCGTCGCCTGTTTTTTCGGCATCTTATCCTGTTCCTCTGTTCTGTCGAGGGCGCCTTTGGATCATGAGAAAGGACTCCCTGTATTCGGCTCCATTTGAGAAGGACCTGTGATATTTCAGCAGTCTTTAGCGACGCTCTCCTGCTTGCAGTGTCTCCGGAGTGTGACTTTTGACCTCCTTTCAACCTTCATGAGCTGGAGTTCTGGACTGAGATTTGGAGGCCAGGATTGTGAGCCTCTTGCTACTTAGCAGCTGGAAAGGAGAGTTAGACTTTTCTACTGCTTGGATCCATTGGAGGACGTCGTAGGACGGTCGTATGTATTACTGTCACTGCCTATAACACTGTGTCCTTGAGTCGTGAGGAGGTCTTCAGTGGTGGAGAAAACGTAAGACTCCTATTAACCACTTTATTTCGATTAT
>NW_027100719.1:4311375-4321375 GCF_040412425.1 Macrobrachium rosenbergii | reverse complement strand
GGGCTTACTCTTCTTCGCCACTGGAGGGCCTCCTCACGACTCCAAGGGCGCAGTGTAAGGGCTCGCACAATGGGCCGTTCACGAGAGCAAATGCTGAGCTCTCCTCCAAATAAAGAAGAAAACGGGTAGATAAGCACGGTGAGGCACCGAGTCCAAGCCTCCAGCAACAGGCCCCAAGCACTCCAGCTTCAAACTAAGGGCACGAGCACACAAAGTCACTCACAAGTGACGCAACACGATGCAGGTGTGCAACAAGAAGTATCCTCTACCAAAAGGTAAACTGCCGTAGACTGCCAAAAATTATAGCACACAGGTCCTTCTATGACGGAGCCGAGAACAGAACTCCTGAGATAATGCCACAAGGCCCCCCTCGACAGCTCCGGGAGAGGGGCAAATATGACGTGGCACAGACGACGAATGACCGAATCACCATCACAAACATGAAAAGCAAGAAACAAACTTCATGGGTGGAGTATCAATATAAAACAATAACAACCCTTGAGGGAAGGTAAAGACCCAAAATCCAGCTTTCAGAGAGAAAGGCAAAAGAAACTGCATTAAACAAACAAAGCATACGTTAAAAGGGCCTGCAAAACTGAATAAATTACGTTAATTTCTTATAATATATATATATATATATATATATATATATATATATATATATATATATATATATATATATATATATATATATATATATATATATATATATATATATATATATATATATATATATATATATATATATATATATATATATATATATATATATATATATATATATATATATATATATATATATATATATATATATATATATAGAGAGATAGAGATAGATATATATATACATATATATATATTTATATATAGCGAGGAGGAGGATATATATCTAGAGAGAGAGAGAGAGAGAGAGAGAGAGAGAGAATCATCCCAACTTGAGGTGTAAGTTAGAAACTGCAAATATTTTTAATACTCGAGTGCCTTTTATTTTACTATGAAACATAGACTTAGGAGTGTAAACTTTTACTGAGGTCAGAGGAATTCTATGTCCGTCCCAAATATTCGTTTTAACGTTCATTATATTATTTACTGAGCACAGTATACGCTTAAGGAAAAAAGATGCTTAGATACATATACTAGAAAAATATTATATTGGAAAGAATTTCCCAGTCAAAATACACTACCGTTATATTCTTTATGCACGTTGCATGAATACAGACTGATATAAGAAAAATATATCACACTTGGCTTCTTTACGTATACGTATATCCACACGTCATATAACTATGTCCATGGTTGCGTCTAGACTTTGATACACCATTAATTTATCTTTTCTGTATTTCTAGTTATCTTCGTAATTTCTTTTAAACGAACACCATACTCATTGGAAGCTTGAATTTCAAGCCAGTGGCCCCTGTATGCTTGTTCCGCATTAATTGGGGTCTATCTTCTAAATAATAATAATAATAATAATAATAATAATAATAATAATAATAATAATAATAATAATAATAATAGTAATAATAATAATAATAATATTAATAATAATAATACTGTTTTAATAATCGTAACTCATGCTGAAAGTGTAAATATACACACGGCAGTGAGTAACTTCTCCAAAGCAAGATTTTACGTAAACCTCGAACTTTTCCCAGAGGTTTCCGACTAATCCCGATGAGTGGACGTTGGAACGAAGCTTAGCGAACAAATTACGAATTCTTTATTCATTTTGACTTCTCTCTGTCGTTCCCCACTTTTGAAATCTCTCCGCATTCCATTTCACCAAAATCAAAGTACATGAAGAAATATACCAAACTAATTTGCTGCTGCCTGGATGAAGGCTCTTTGCATGAGAGCATTCAAGGCAAATAGCTTCTGAGTGAAAACAATTTGGATTAAAAGAAGAAAAAATGATGCAATATATCTCGATGGATTTTAAAGAAACATTCTCTCTCCAGCAACAAGTAACGGCATTCTTTTGGTGAATTCATTCTGTCACTGAAAGACTATTTCATCATTCACTTCTCAAGACTTGTATTGAATAGAATATAGAATTTAAGCCCAAGGCCACGCGCTGGGACCTATGAGGTCTTTCAGGGCTGAAAGGGAAATTGAGAGTAAAAAGGTTTGAAAGGTGTAACGGAGGAAAACCTCGCAGTTGCATTATGAGACGACTGTTAGGAGAGGGTTGAGGAAAGTAAGATGGACGAACGAGAATATGAACGGAGATACAGCAAAGGCAATGGAAGCGGTTGCAGCTAGGGGCCGAAGGGATACTGCAAAGAACCTCAAGTAATGCCTACAGTGCACCGCGTTAGGTGAACTGACGGCACTTCCCTCTTATTCAAAATTCTATTAAAAGGTCACGGACGATACACAGCAAATGTTTATTTATGGAAATAAACGTAAACAAACTTATATTTATTTATATATAAACAACCACATTTGTAACAGCCAAAATCACTCCCCAGTCTTGGATGCTATTTCCACTGAAAGCCTGGAAATTTGAAGTGCAGTGAGTGAAGAAATACCCATCCTAAATAAAGTTACATTCATCCAACGGGGAGTCCCTCATAGGATGAATATTTTTAAGGGCTTCCATTGTGAAAAACAAATCCAGAATTATTGGGATAAAAGAAATGTTATCAGAATTTCCCATACAAGTTACATCAAAACTTAAGTTCTCTGAAAGATGAGCAAAGCCAGTTACCCAGAAAAAAATGAAATTTTCAAGTTCTAACAAAACAACTCCCATTTTGGGGGTAGCGCCCTCAGTGCACCTCACGTGGTGCGCTGTAGGAGTCACATAAGGTTTTTTGCATTGTCCCTTCGTCCCCTAGCCTTAACCCTTTCCATTCCTTCCTTTTAGTATACATCCAGTCATATTCTTTCTCTTCTCTCTTACTTTCCTTAACCATCTCCTGACAATTCTTTCATAGTGCAACCTCAAGAGGCTTCCCTCCTGTTACACCTTTCAAACCTTTTTTTACTCTCAATATCCTTTTCAGCGCCGAATGACCTCATAGGTCTAGCGATTGGCTTTTGGCCTAAATTTTATATTCCATTCCATTCTGTTTCATTCCATTCCATTCCTAACAAAACAAACGGGTATAGGACACGAACTGTTCTCAAAGATGACTGAATATGAATGACATGACTGGGCGCACTTCCGACTCTTCTCTGATGGCTTAGTAGAAGCTTTGAATACATTTTGTGAGATCTCTGAGAATAATCTAACAAACAAACAAGAAAGGGCCGATAACTCCCTCCTTTCTTTCGAAGAACTGGTCAGAAATGTATAAAGTGTCACTTATGGAATATTTATACTTGCACCAGCTAGTTGGCGCGCGTAGGCGAGCTGAAACCCTGCGCGGCTATCTTCCCTACCCTCCCGTTCCCCCTACCTACCCCGTCCCCACCGGGGGAGGACAAACCAGTCTGCAGGGGGAGGGTGGCTGTATCATGTCTCCCCTACGGTCACCCGGGAGAGGACAAACAAGATCCAGTCGGATTTTATTATTATAGGTGGAATGTACTTCTTCCTAATAAACACTGTATTCTTTGGAGGCTTAAATTTCAAGTCATTGGCCGCTGTGGGCTTGTTCCATATGAACAGGTTTCATCTTCTGAAGAATAATAATAATAATAATAATAATAATAATAATAATAATAATAATAATAATAATAATAATAATAATAATAATAATGTACGTGCTTTTAAAGACAAATATATTTTGTGATAAATTCTGAAATGCGACTTTTAAATAGGAAGGTATCGTCTAAATGAATTGGACAAATTCACAGCTCTAAAAACAAGAGCCCTGACATGCCTACAGACTTTTCAAAATCACTAATAAAAAAGTAGCTCTAAATAGTTCTACGAAATATTTTTAGAAGAGAATTTTAACTGACATTTGCATAAATGGATTTAGTATGGGAGCATTTATCACTCTAATGAATTTTTTAAAAATGTCATTTATTGAAACCAGGAATGCATTGAAAAATTTATTTTAAGAATAAATTTTCATACATTCCTTCTGTCAAAAATAGACACCCAAAAAGAGAAAATCTAGTTTATTTGTATTACTACTATTTTTCCATAAATTTATGGGTTAAATATTGGCCACATCTACAGTGGGGACGAGTGACCCGTGAAAAAGTCTTCTCGTATTCGAAATATTTATGCGATGTGCTCACTTATACATTAACTTTCATATTAGCAGAGAGAGAGAGAGAGAGAGAGAGAGAGAGAGAGAGAGAGAGAGAGAGAGAGAGAGTGGAATGGAAAGGAAGATAAAATTTAGGCCAAAGGCCAAGTACTGGGACCTATAAGATAATTCAGCACTGAAAGGGAAATTGAGAGCAAAAGGTTTGAATGGTGTAACAAGAGGACAACCTGGCAGTTGCACCATGAAACACTTGTTAGGAGAGGGTGGAAAGTAAGATGGAAGAAAGAGAATATGAACGGGGGTACAGTTGAAGGAATGAAAGGGGTTGTAGCTAGTGGTCGAAGGGACGCTACAAAGAACCTAATTATTACCTACAGTTTACCGCGTGAAGAGCACTGACGACACTAAACCCTAGGGGCTTCTGTCGGGAGTAGAGTACAGTTTAGCCGAGACGTGAAAAGCGTTTCCTTTCACTTTTTTTTTTTTTTTTTTTTTTTAATTTCACAGTCTTTGTGATTTTTTTTTTTTTTTTTAATGGGCAGTCGGTTGTCTCGAGTTAGACTCAACAAAAACACGTTTTCGAACAATATTCAATACTGAACATAAAAGCGAGTAATTTCTTTTAAATAACCACGCACAGGCTTTTATGCGAGTTTTTTTTTTTTTGAACATTGTATTATTCAATTACTGTTGAGCTCCATAAAAAGAGAAGTTGAAAGCGCTCCTCTTTTTTTCCTGCCATATTTTCTAGATCTCCAAACTCTTTTCTTTTTAAATTTTTCCTTTCCACAATATTAAAAAAAAAAAAAACATAGTATGCTTGCATTTTCGATAGGACAACGCTACATGGCTCTACCGTCATTTTGCGTAAAAAGAGAACATACTGATCCATTTCACACACGTGTGTTTGAACATATAGCGCCCTATATTTCTTGTAACTTTTTTTATTATATTTTTTGCGGTTCGAACAAAATAGTAAAGGAATTGTCGAAAAAAATCCAGGTAGTTCAAAAATAACGTCCCATATTTTAGGATAAATTCAGTATATTGACGGAAAGACAAAGGACTTATGAAATATTTTAACAACCTTTGAGAAAATGTTTCCCATTTCTTGACATACGAAATATTGAAAGAAAACGGGGCAGCAAAAAAAAAAAAATAAATAAAAGGAACAGTAAGAAAGGCAGTAAATATCTTCAACAAGTAAAAGCACAACACTTCTGTGATTTCATGCATCAGGTTTTTTTATGATGTAATTAAAATGCAGCTCAGCATTTCCCTTTGCAGTCGTTTTCATGGAGGTTAAACTCGCATTTGGACATGTTCCCTTTGCAAAACAAAAACTAAAAACTCATGTGAGATAAAAAAAAGAAAAACACAGTTATAGGTTTTCTTTGTAAGGGATAAAACTAAAACAGGCGATGTAGCACAACAAATGACATAAACTGACAACTCTGTTGTGTACACAATGCACATGGCTGTCTAAAAGAAAAAAAAAATAGAAGTTCCCCCATCAAGTACTTTGCGCAACTGGCGAAGCGAGTCATTTTTTCCCTTGTCCACGAACTCTTTCTGTTTTGGTGAAAGAGTCGTTAAAATAAAAGGGGCGATAAATTGGCCTATCCATCCTGGTTAGAACAACACACAATTCAAGACATTTCTCTTTTTTATAGAGGAGGAAAATGCAATATTTTCTCTCTTTTACAGAGCAGGGAAATGCAATACACTCGATAAAGGAATGCAGACTCAAATACGATAATTATTGTAGTTACTGCCTCCTCATAGTTTTGTGACTTACAGACACTCGCTTAACTTATAGCTTATTTCTGAAATGTGTTTAAATAGGCAGCCATGCGCTACTTTTAAGACAGATTTTCCGTGTCATCTACAAGCATTCATATAGTTAAGGGTCGCAAATGGCAAGAAAAGCTTTTCGTTACAATGCAACAAGACGCTATTTGGGAATTCCAGTACCCAAATTGATAAAAGGCAAACTATCATTACGGCAAATATTGCTTGTTTTTGCTGAAGGTGAATGAGTTGATAATTGGGATGGTAGAATATTATGTATGCGAGTTGTTGTTGTTATTATTATTATTATTATTATTATTATTATTATTATTATTATTATTATTATTATTATTATTATTATTCCTAAATATCTTGCGGTGAAGATGACACCCAAACATTTGAACAAGAGTTCATTTTATATTTGCGTGTAAAACATAGACATGACCTAGATTTTGCTCCAGGTCGCCATTTAAAACCAACGCTGACTTCATTGCACATAAGAGAAATTGAACAACAAAAGCAAAGGTTACGCAATTTCCACTATATACAATACTCAGGCCAACAGTTGTTCCACGCATGGGAAAAAAAGGTGGCAGAACATTGCGAAGAGGATTACTAGATAAAACTCTTTGTAATGAGGTAGTGCCGTCAGTGCACCCCACGCGGGGCACTATAACTAAAGGTTCTTTGTGGCGTCCCTTCAGCCCCTAGCTACAGTACAACCCCTTTCATTGCCTTTTGCTGCACCCCCGTTCATATTAGCTTTCTCTCTTCTTACTTTCCACCCTCTGCTAACAATATTTTCATAGCGCAATTGCAAAAGGTTTCCCTCCTGTTCCACCTTTTAAAACTTTTTGCTCTGAATTTCCCTTTCAGCGCTGAATGACCTCATCATAGGTCCCGGAGCTTGGCCTTTGGCCTAAATTTTATACTCCATTCCATACCAGATAAAATAGGTTTGGACTTGTATAAATAAAAAAAAAAGTGCCTTGTGGTCGACTGGGCCAATTGCAACGAAAAGAATGGTGCAGTTAAGTCCATACTCAAATCCGCTATTGCTTTGGTTGTCGCTCCTATAATTCAATTTAATATTTATACATGCATAATGGATGCCGAGAATCGTGTTTATATTTCAAAAGCTTCTTCTCAAAGATGTTCGCTTACCATAGAGGAATACTGCCCTCAATTATTGTAATTAGGAGAATACTTCCTTGCAGGGTGTCTCAATAAAATGTATACACACTTCAACAGCAGATAACTCAAATAATTTTTTTTTCTTTTCAGATCTTACCCATAAGAATAGATGATGGGGTCAAGACTTAGCTTTGAACAAAGGTAATTTATCTTAAAATGCTATTGGAAGTACGAAAATACAGCTGAAGTCCAGAGACAATACAAAACAAGGTTTCAGTTAGATCCACCTACACGCGTAACCATCTCACGAATCATCATTAATAAGTTTGAATCGGATGGGACTGTGCAGAATGTACACAAAAACCGTTCTGGAAGACCCCGGACATCAGCCAGTCCCAGAAAGCAAGAAAGTGCACTGAAAAGTTTTCAGAAATTTCCAAGAACATCTTTGCGGCAAGCAATAACAGTTCACGGCAAACACTTGTTCTCTACGAACTGTTATGCCTAGACTGGAACTTAAAACTGCACTATCCCTTGTACTGTACACTTAAATATGCTTTCATTGTCACTGTACTTTATATTAATCGGTTACTTTACACAGCGGAATAGTCACCCACACTTAAATGAAAATTTCCCATGCGCAAGTAGGCTAGTCTTTGGAGTATCAAAACCTCAGGTCAAATTCGAGTGGGAGCTTTATACCCGATGACTGTCTTAATAAAGATTGCTAAATACCTCTTTACGTTTGTTGTTCTCTGTCCCGTGTTGGAGGTGACGATACTGAATGGAAACACTGACAATTAAACGAGCATGGCCCACTTTTCTTCTCATTACTGATCGTAACGACTAATTTCATACATGACCAGTCCCCACGAAACTTGCAGACGACAATGATCATCACTACGCAACAGGAACTCTAAACAATCCTAACTCTCGACAAACGAGGAAAAGGACAAAGAAATAAACACGACTGCTAGATATGAACTGGGTCCCATTTCAGCCGAATTCAGCTCCGTTTGAGATCGTATACATTTGTGAATATTCACGAAGGAGCAGCAGCGGTCGAAATGCAGAGGAAAAGGAATTATTCACTGCCAAGTGATACATTCTGCTGTTTATAAACGGTCGGCTTTATTCTGATCTCGTGAGGAGAATGGTAGATGGGTTCTAGCAAAAGTGATGTGGGCCCTTTGCGAGTCCTTTTTTTATACAAGCAACGTTGTCCTTTCCCTTCTCCTGACTCTCCTGTTCAATAAATGCTTTCACGCACTCCCTCTAATTATATGCATTTACTGGTCCGCTGGTGTGGTCGCCAGTGTCGTGGAATGCCGCTCAGATGTCTCGAGTTCGCGCCTCCCCCAAGGCGATGAAAAAATCACTGGTTCTGTATCATGATCAGTTACTGCTGCAGTGTGGGGTCTGAGGTGGGAGGCTGAAACCAACATTTTTGTAAGCTTAAATTTCAAGTCAATGGCCCCTGTAGTGGGCTTGTTCCATGTGAAGAGGTTTCATCTACTGAAATGATATATATATATATATATATATATATATATATATATATATATATATATATATATATATATATATATATATATATACCAATCATATGTATAGAGGAGTGCATGAAATCATTTATTGAACAGGAGAGTCATGAAAAGGGAAAGGCCAACATTACTTGTATAAAAAAAAAAGGGACTCGCAAAGGGCCCACATCACTTCTGCTAGAATCCATCTACCATTCCATTAAGAGTAACCAGAGAAGGTTCTCCTCACGAGACCAGAATAAAGCCAACCGTTTATAAACAGCAGAATGTATCACTTGGCAGTGAATAATTCCTTTTCCTCTGCATTTCGTCCGCTGCTGCTCCTTCGTGAATATTCACAAATGTATATGATCCCAAACGGAGCTGAATTTGGCTGAAATGGGACCTCAGTTCATCTCTGGCAGTCGTGAGTTTGTTTGTTTGTCCGTTGGCCTCGTTTGTCGAGAATTAGGATTATTTGGAGTTCCTGTTGCTTTCTGATAGTCATGTTGTCTCTGCAAATTTCGTGAGGACTGATGATGTATGGAAATTAGACGTTACTATTAGCAATGATAAGGAAAAGTGGGTCATGCTCATTTATTTGTCAGCGTTTCCATTCAGTATCGTCACCTCCAACACAGGACAGAGAACACTACGCGTCAAGGGGCATTTAGGGGTATTTAGCAGTCTCCATAAGACAAACGTTGGCTATGCAGTCTCTACACGGGCTCTTTTATCGCTACTTGATCAGAAGTTTCGATAATCCAAGTACCAGGCTACCTGCGTAGGTAACTGTGAAGTAACTGATTAATATAACTTAGGGTAACAATGAAAGCACATTTCAACGTCCAGTCCAGACATATCATTTCAAAGCGAACACGCGTTTGCTGTGAACTAATGATTAGTGAACGTGGCTTCGATGTCATACAAGCCGTTTTTGGTTAGAATCCTATGAAGTGATTTTAAACTTGATATTCGCTGTAGGTGATCAAAAATAGTAATGTCTTCCACAGAAGATTACTACCTCGCCATTCTGGTTCGGCATGCAGGATAGGGGCCGTATTTAGTACCAGTCCTGGATGAACATAAAATTATAGACAAAAGATGGTAAATATCATAAATGTAAACCTAAACATTAACGAAATATAAATATAAAAAAAAGTCGGTAAATACCATAAATGTAAACCAAACATTAACGAAGTATCATAAACATCAACAAAATATTATAGATATAAACAAGAAAATAAGAAATATTATGATATAAATTAAAGCATAAACAAAAAGCGGCAAATATTTCTGCAGACATCTGCCGCGGTAGTTGCATTCAGTTTTACCCTCCACTTCCTGTAAAAGCGTCCACTTTCCACTTTTTTCTAATCGAAT
>NW_027100719.1:4278875-4306375 GCF_040412425.1 Macrobrachium rosenbergii | reverse complement strand
TATATATATAATAATAATAATATATATATATATATATATATATATATATATATATAGCATATATATATATAATATATATATATATATATATATATATATATATATATATATATATAACTAACTATATATATATATATATTTATATATATATATATATAATATATATATTACAAAGAAAGCAAACTTTTCAGCAATCATGCCATTCCTCCTCATAGTAGTTATGAAATTGAGAATAAAACTGGCAATTCCGCGCACATCTGCTGCGCATTCATTAACGGCAAAGCAGCAGCGAATTAATGAGAATATTTCCCCTCACTTAATGTCGAAAGACTCTTATTTGTGTTTCGGCTGAATGTTTCATCCACACCTGCTGTTATTTGGGGGACATCCGAGCTTGCTCGCCTTTGCGCTCTCTCTCTCTCTCTCTCTCTCTCTCTCTCTCTCTCTCTCTCTCTCTCTCTCTTTACGTCACTTTAACCATATCCCCTTGCTTTCTCCCACATTTCCTCCGTAATTAATTGCATTTCCCTTAGTACGTCCCTTTCTATTTTGTCTATTCTGTTTCCAAGTGATTTTTTATTGGTTTTAATGTCTTTTTATTTCTTGCACGTAGCGCTGCGGTGTCAAATTACAGTGGTAACAACGCGTGTTCTCTGCCACCTCAAAGTGAAATGGTTTTAAATGTGGGTGAAACGATGTTAGTACTGCATATATTAAAATGTTAAACATACTTTCTTTCTGAGAGGTCGAAGAGATCCTCTCTCTCTCTCTCTCTCTCTCTCTCTCTCTCTCTCTCTCTCTCTCTCTCTCTCTCTCTCTCTCTCTCCGAAATAATAAGGCTTCGTATAATTTCATGACGAGTCAAATCATCAATCGTGTCATTATCCTCGCTATGTCTGGAATAGACCGATATATGGATTGAATCCCGAGTTTTATGTGAATTCAAACTGCTGCACAATAAAAAAAAAAGTTTATAAAGAAATAAAAAAAACGAGGTACAGAAATAGATAATAGGTATAAATTTAACTCTGTGGAAGAGGCAATACTTCTTAAGACAAAATAAGCAAATTAAATAATCTGTTAATGTTGATACAAGATGAGCTAATTTTTAAAAAATGTACTGTGTAACAAACAAAGACAAACAATACAAACAAAAAACTTGAGCAAGGCGTCAAATCCCCCGACAATATCTCTCTATTTACCTTATCTTCTAAAACCACACGCTCGCGCTTCCTGCTCCGTCGTTCTAACACTTCTGTAGCAAAGTTAATACGCAACTTTCCAAATATCCTCCTCCCACTTCATAATGCTTCTAAATTTATATATTCGACATTCTAAACCATCGATTTATCTCTGCTTACTTTTTACTTCATATTCTGTTTTGTATCATTTCTTCTCATTTTGTAATCTATATGTTATGCAAATTAAGGATTTAATTCTTTTGTGCAAGGAGACTCATTACATAAATAAGATCATTTCAACAAACTACATCATTGCCATATTCTAAAAGAGAGGCAAGCATTAAACTGTCAAAACTGAAAGATAAAAAACTTAACATTATTTTCAACTTATACTTTCGAGTTACAACAAAATTATGTAAAAATAGCTAAAACATACTCGACCACCGGGAAGCACATTGTCACAAATCTATAAAGGTTACGTATTTTGCATTTAACATGAGAGTAAATCTGAATTCTATAAGGTAACTTTTCTTCATAATGAATTGTGAAGGTTCATAAAAAACGAGACACTATCGCTTGGAGAGGAAATGAAGAGGTGTAAGTTATCAACTCTGTACAATTCACTTTTGAAGGCAACACGTACTACTATACTGTACAAGCAGTTAGCATTTAAAGATTTTGAAATATATATATATACATACCTTTATATATATATATATATATATATATATATATATAATATATATATATATATATATATATATATATATATATATATATATATGTATTATTTGTGTGTGTGTGTGTGTGTGTGTACATATATCTATTTATATTTACATATATATATATATATATATATATATATATATATATATATATACCTATCTATACACACACACACATATCTCTACTATATATGTGCAAGTGTCCTTTTAGGTAACGTTCACCAGATGCTGAAACATGGGCCATGGAATATTTTTCCATTCCAGGATTTCCAAATAAGAGTTTTAACATTTAACCTTTTTACTGGATGCTTTACCAGTAAGAGCATTACGTGACTGTAATCCCGGATAGTGTATTTAGTGGTCAGATTACATAACATTAGACATATATATCTAAATATCATATACCAATATCTATATCTATATATTTTATGTATGTATATATATATATATAACATATATATATATATATATATATATATATATATATATATATATATATATATATATATATGCTGCTCTCTCCCACATATACTGTATATGTCAGTATGTTGTCCTTTTCTCTTTAATTTAGAGCATTAATGTAATAATATTTCTTAATATTCATGTGCAGCCACTTGGGCAAGGTTTTCTTAGGACCTTGTTTATCCTCCTCACCGGCTTTGTGTGTAACATGCAGTTAAAGATTTATTTTTCTTTTCGAGTGACGCCGCCTTAGGTCCCCGGCCCCGCGAGAGAGTTTTCATCTTGTCCCGTGAAAGACAGGCGAGGTATTCGCTTCAGGGCCGTGTTGGGAGACGTTTGGATGACCTGCTGCTGTTATCACCCACTGTTGTTTTGATTCGGGGTTACCTGCCCTGTTGGAGTCCAGTAAGCCCTGCTGATTAAGGCATCCTTCCGTGTACTTGGAGGTTTTACCTTTCATGCATCTTGGCCTCTGGTTCAGCTACTCTGCCAGGGATACTCTCTGTCTGGCACTAAGGGAGATATTCGCTTTCCCACCGCTGTTTGTTTGGGCCCTACATGAGCCCAACATATCCAAGGTAGTTCGAACGTGAGACGGGGAGGTTGATTGTTCCCTCCTTGAGGAGATCTCAGTGTAAAATTTAAAGTCCTTATTGGTTTAAGTTACGTTAGCCTGTATGTTGATAGGTTATTCTGTCTCTTTTTTTTTTACCCTCTCCTACTTTCTGGGCCCCTCTTCAGTATAAGTAAGTTGCCTTCTTTCCTGAGTAGCATTTGTGTTTTTATTCATATGTAAGGGTATTTGTGTTTTTATGGGAATTTATGTATTAAGAGGTTCAGGTGTCACTTCTATCTGAGATTTTTGTATTAAATATTAAGTGATTTTTCGGTGTTTGTTTGTCCCCTTTGAATCACTTTGCACACTCTGCGGTAGTTGTCCGACTAGTTCACCATTGTGAACTTCGTCGCAGGTTATTTGTGTAAGTGGAGCTGTCCACTACAAAGAATTATATATATATATATATATATATATATATATATATATATATAATATTGTGTGTGTGTGTGTGTGTGTGTGTGTGTGTGTGTGTGTGTGTGTACGTATAAATATAGCCAAAAAAAATCGTTTAATATCCAAATTCACTATACATTGCGAATAATTGAATTAGAAATCAAACGATACCTGTGGCTTAATGTTCTTGAATATAGAATAGTCCATATACAATTGACATATTAATATATATATATATATATATATATATATATATATATATATATATATATATATATATATATATATATAACATAATGTGATATTAATGATATTGTGTGTATAACTATATAATATATATAGTTATATTATATATATATATATATGTGTGTGTGTGTGTGTGTGTGTGTGTGTGTAATGTACATACAGTTATATATATATACACATATACATATATATATCTAGACACCGGATGCTTAAAATAACGAACAAACAACTCTAGGCATGTACTGCATACAAAACATCCGTCAAAGTAAAACGAAATGGCTTTCGCCCTTCCGAATAGAGAAAGCCTTTCTAGCAATTTGAATATAGTGTTGAACCAGAAGCCTCCGCAACACATGGAAAATTTCTCCTTTTTCATAGATATTTTTGTTATAGAGAAAATAAAAAAAAAAACAAGCCAGAGAATTGCGAATACGTGCCGTGCAGGACTCCTAGTTACCCCCCGCGGAGATCTGCATGCAAGTCAAAGGCGAAAGGAGGAAATAAACACACCAATGTCACCCGTTCACGCAACAAGCGCCGAGCTTCAGAAAGTGCAAATAAGAGGGTCTCCATTGGAGAGAGAGAGAGAAGAAGAAGAAAGAGAAGAAAGAAGAAAGAAGAGAAGAAGAAAGAATGATATTCATTATATTTTTGTGAGAGAGAGAGAGAGAGAGAGAGAGAGAGAGAGAGAGAGAGAGAGAGAGAGAGAGAGAGAGAGAACGAGAGAGAGAGAGAGAGAGAGAGAGAGAGAGAGAGAGAGAGAGAAACTGTGACAAAATCAGTGGAAGCAGACCAAACTAAATTTATTTTTAATCCTCAATGAGAATTTCGGTGGGGGAAGAAATATGATATTTATTTTCGGACGGTAAACGATGGGGGTACACCCCGTATAAAGAAAGTCTTAAAATGTATATAGGTAGTATTTGCCCCTGTGGAAGAATTAGTTCTTGTGTTGTTACACATTGTGCCTTCAAGAACATTTTTGTTTAGCTTTTCTCACGTACAATCTTAAATTTCTTGATCCCTTCATCTATTTCAAGTGTTTTTAATTTTATTCTAATGAAAAGAACTTGGGCTGTATTCTTGTGTAAACTGTTTGTTCAAATGTTCCCTGTAATCTGCCTTTGATAAATGGAAGCATAATATTGAATAAGCTTAATACTTGTCATTTTTAATCGCCTAATGTTATCAGGATATTACTTTCGAAAAGTCAGGCCATGTGGTTTTATTGTATTCAGCAGTAGATTGGAATGTGGCTTTGCGTTTTTATTTGTTTAAATTTTGATCAATGTTTGTTCTGAAAACGAGCATATTCCGTGAAAATTAAAATGCACAGGAAGTGCTGTAGAAAGTGCAATAGCTCACAATTGTGTAATTATTTCTTAAGCATAACTGTCGGACACCATAATGAGGAATAGGGGACTACTGAGAAAAAAAAAAGCTGATGTCGCTGAATATAATTTAACAATCATAAGTTTTAAAATTCCTAATATACCCCTTGAAAACAACCCAACAGTATTCTTTCATTAACATAAAATTGCAACGTACCTAACTAATTTTTGTGTCCGTCAGGTTTACGGCCCCTGTAAACCCGTCAAACCTTACAAGCGCCTCCTTTCAGCGCCTACTATTTTACACTCCTTCTAATCTTCATATATCCTAACTAAAACATCCCAGTCTAATGAGTCCTAATTACGTACCCTACTTGTAGGCATATCTTGAAATATCCCACTTACACCCCATGATATCTTGAGAATCACCCACTCAAAATTTGAAAGCTTTTTATGGTCATGCGATTCTCTAGGGTGACATCGATCTCGAGGCTCGAAGATTTGCCTCAGAAAACCAAAGAAAAGGAAGCGACATTCCCAAACCATCGATTTCCCCGAGGTTCTATTTGACTGGAAGGTGTCAAGATGAAATGCGGATGAGATCGACATTTGTAAATGTTCAACTTAAGAACATGAGTCGAGGTCAACAAAATCGATGTGGAACCTGTACTTAAGGTCGTGTCTTTGGTTGAATCTTCAGAAGCTACATTATTTATTTGCCTCACTGTCGTCTCAGTCCATTTTTAAAATAAGACAGCTTTTCGGAAGGAACGCTGTATTTCATCTGTAAGATTTTACGAGAAAACGTAGCCAAACAATAACAACAAACATCAGTTTTAATAAAATTCGTTAACTATTTCCTTACATACGTTCCCAGCTCTCAAAGAAATCTTCTCGTAACTTTCTCCGTGTCAAGATGGCATAACTTTAAGTGATGTAAAGTACGTTTGTTCGTTACACTGTCCTTGACACACGGTGAGCTCGACGCATTAAAGGGCCTGTGCATATGCGTATACAATTATATCGAGTGTTCCCATATCCCTGAATGAATCTGCATACGCTCCCTTTTCCTTAACCCAAAATGAAACAGAAAGCGTGTGTCATCAAACTGAGTGATGCTAATACAAGGGTTGAATAATGTGTTCTTATATTTTTGTATCCTCAATAGAAATTAACCTGGAATTTGATAAATGCTTTTTATCTTAACAACTGTTTAATCTGTAGCTCCTTTGATGCAGTAGTAGCAGTAGTAACATCATACAGTATTAAATAACATCATTAATAATAACGACTACAATAATGAAAGATAAATAAAAAATTGCCGTCTTGAAGACACAATTCACGAACATGGCGCAAGGCTCGCAAACAAAAACAAATGAAAAGAAGAAAATTATTCATGGGACTCAGTTTTTCATACTAATGGCACCGATGCAGGTCCCTTCATATTTTTAAAAATATATTTTTTATACATGTAATCAGATAATCGATGTGCCCATGATGAATCCACAACGTCAATTAATTATTACGATCAATCATCAAAGGGTTCGGTATGGCCGCATAAATTTTTTACCAAAATGAAAAATATAACTTTCGAGTGGGTTAATGGGCGAAATAGGAACATATGCATGAAGAATATCGAATCACCAATTAGGAACATTTATAAATGTCGAACACTGAACAACTTCATGAAGAATATTCTTCACTGTCAAATATTATGCAGACATTTATGACAAATTTCAAATAAATGAATGAAAATATTCAGATAATGTCGAATATCATAACACGAATATTAAGAGTTTCAGAAAAATACATTTAAGTTTAAAAAATTTGTAAATACGAAAATAGAATAAACGCATGAAATATGTGTGGTAGTATCGAATCACGTATCAAAAGCATTTATAGCACCAGATATTCAAAATATGATGAAAGAGTATTTTCATTGCTGTACCGTTTCTCTAAATGCTTAGAAATAACAGGAAATTTTATATTTTGGTAAACGTTGATTATTTAGAAATGGAAGAGAATTACGTTAATCAAATGGAATTCTTCACTGATACCAGATATTACTTAGGAATGCACAATAAAGAATATCTAGTAACAGAAAGGAAATCGCTTTAAATTTAGAATATAATTTAAAATAAGAATTCACATATATGTTACATATTTCAACTTTTATGAAGAATTTCGAATAAGTTAATATTTACTGTAAATACGGAGCATTTAGCACTGCATGTGGGGAAACATCCACGGACATTTAAAGGAAAATATTTATAAATTCAAATATCATTTAGAAAGATAACGGTGGACTTAGAAAAATATTTTTTTATAAATACACCAAGCATGTCAAATGTTTCTCGATTTTTATTATAAAGAATGTAGAGACATAACGTCATTTTTAGTATGAGACTCAACAGGCCGTCAGAATAAATGTCCTTGAAAGTAGTAAGTTGTCATTTTGTATGATGAATATTGCAAATATCAATGTAGTACAAACATATAAGATGAGTGCATATTCGGCATCAATTGGCAGCTATGTAAATAAGGAACTGCTAATAATCTTAGGGAAAATAATCGTCTCTAATGACTGTACACTTACCACGATATATTTTGTGCAGATATTTTGTAAAAAAAAAAATATGATAAACTTACAAGTTATTTTATCGACACCTGATGACGCCAATGTATGTTTTATGTAATTCCCCGAGTATAAAAAAATTCCAACATTCATGCATTTGTCCGGATGTGTACTAGTTTAGGTTTAAAGTATAAATGGATGGCACATAATTACTATAAAATATAAAATACGATAGCACGAATAAAGTCATGGCGATGCTTATGACGAAATGTAAAATTCAGAGGCACATACACAACATTGATGATAGTGAGTGTAACATATTACAATTAATGTTTCTATGTTTTCTACGAGAATCTGACTGCAACATATTTATTTATCGTGATAAACATCTCCCCTCCTCCTCCTCTCACTGCTTTACACAAAAGAAAAAAATGACGATAAAAATGATCGATTAAAGTTAAAATAAGACTCACCAATAAAAATATTTACAAACATTACTAGCAATCTATTTTCAAAAGTAATATTCATCGATATTGGCTCGAGATGGGAATTCATCGTTTCAGTATCATTTTCCTTCAATAATATCCTTTCTTTTATTCTGTTCCTCTTCCTAATCTCTATTCTCTTCCTTTGATTCCTTATCATTTCCAATTCTCCATTTTACCTTTTTCTTCGTTCTATTTTTTGAATATCTAAAAACGAAGACTTTTTACAATTTTTTCATTTGCTCTTTTCCTGTTCGAAAAAAATTGGAAAATAGGTTAAGTTCAATAGAAGTAAAAATCAGGATGTGTAGTGTCATCACAATTCATAAGGAAATAAAACATATGGCACGAATTAGAGTGCCATAATTAATCAAAGAATCATTTTTACTTTTATATTGTTTCCCAGCTGGTGAACTGTCAAATAGTCCTTTTCATTTACACGGAAATCTTAAGTAATTAAAGCAACTCTGCTACAACAATAATGTTGATTTTTAATGCAACAGGCCTTTTTTTTATAACAACCCAACACCGCAAGTGAAAAAAATGGATACTTATTCGAAATGGAAGAGTGAATAAGAGAATAGATTAACAGAGATAATGATGGAATTTGTTAAACAGACATACAGGTAAAATTAAAGATAGATACCCAGATCTATAAATTGGAAAAATTGATGAGGGAATAAAGGATATATATACATTAATCAAATAAATTGATATATTTAACAGAAATTCTCTTGAACTTTTCTTCAAATGAGAGACGGGAGACTTATAATTACATCGGAATCGCACAATATCTAATCTAGAAGTAAGATTTCAACTTAATTTCCCATGAGATACGTCACGTGAAAACTGATATGAAAGATGTTGAGGAAAAAAGAATATTAATTCTTGAGGTGAGATGAAAGACTCTTCTAAAAAAATTAGGAAATAATCATATATGATATGTATAAATGTAGACAGCTATTTCTAATGTAAGGTAGTATTTATGGTGTTCAAGAATAACGTTTTGGAAAACTGAACAGTGATCAAACAAGAATTCTCATTTTATTTATATGATCCCTTCCTTTCAGTGTATTCAATACCATATTACTTTATTTATCAACTTAGCTAAAATAATTAACGTATTTATTCAACTCAATATTTGTTCAAAATTAATCATCTATCAATTTCATTATCAATGAGTTCGCTATCTGTCCCTGTAAGCCAGTTTATATCAGAATTATATCTGCTATTTGTCACTCTGAATGTCTCACAGTTTGTCCCTGTTCGACACCCAGCAAATTTCCACTGATTTCGGATGGAATTCAAAACCTTTTACTTCATTTGAATTCCAATCGCCATACGTTCCCGGTATTCCATCCCGTGCGCTTTTTTATACTCTTTACTCTAGATTTCTCCAAATCTATTTTTATTCTTATCACCTCGCACACCTCCCACCCGGCCCTCCTCCCTGGGACCATGACATCCCAGCCACGTTGTCTCTCGCCCCAAAGCCGCTCACTCACTCTCTTTTATCTATACAATCCCTCTCTGATCAACTCTCTCTCTCTCTCTCTCTCTCTCTCTCTCTCTCTCTCTCTCTCTCTCTCCCTCCCTCTCTCTCTCTCTCTCTCTCTCTCTCTCTCTCTCTCTCTCTGCCCCTTTTTCCCCTAAAACACATAGATCTCCGTTTTTTCTGTTCTCTTTCTCTTTCTCCCTCACTTTCTCTTCCTTCTCGTTTTCCATTCCCATATCCCTGGAATCCCTTCTCCCGCCTTCCCCCCTAAGCCACCCTATTCTGACACCACACCTAAAAATAACTCACCCCCCCTTCCCACTTCTCTCTCTCTCTCTCTGATTTTAGCCATTATTCCTTCGCCATATTGCATTGTTCTTCCAAAGTCCATGATCTCTCTCTCTCTCTCTCTCTCTGATTTCTTAGCCCATTATTCCTTCACCATATTGCATTGCCATTCCAGGTCTTGCTCTCTCTCTGATTTCTTAGCCTATTATTCCTTCACCATATTGCATTGCTATTCCGAAGTCTCTCTCTCTCTCTCTCTCTCTCTCTCTCTCTCTCTCTCTCTCTCTCTCTCTCTCTCTCTCTCTGTGATTTTCTTAGCTATTATTCCTTCACCGTATTTACAATGCTGTGAAGTCCATCACTCCTCCTCTCTCTCTCTCTCTCTCTCTCTCTCTCTCTCTCTCTCTCTGATTTTTAGTTTATTATTCTGTCAACATAATATTGCATTACTCTTCGCAAGTCCATGGCTCCTCTCTCTCTCTCTGATTTTTAGTCTATTATTTCTTCACCATATTGCATTGCTCTTCGGAAGTCGATGGCCTCTCTCTCTCTCTCTCTCTCTCTCTCTCTCTCTCTCTCTCTCTCTCTCTCTCTCTCTCTCTCTCTCTATTGCTCTTCTTTCTCACCCGGTGATCCCAAGCGAGGGCCACTTTAGCCCTGCAATTGGCTCACTGCTCAGCGGGGAGGAAACGGTGATAAGGAGAAGACGCGGGACGCTGAATAATGGCGAAAATAAGGCTAAGGGGGGAGATAAAGATGACAAGCCAGGCGGAAAGAACGCATGGAAAGAGAGAGAGAGAGAGAGAGAGAGAGAGAGAGAAGAGAGAGAGAGAGAGTCTGTTGCATTAGTCACTTGGAGCAGATTTTGGATCAATCAAATAGTGTGAATTAATGAGAGAGAGAGAGAGAGAGAGAGAGAGAGAGAGAGAGAGAAAGAGAGAGAGAGAGAGAGAGAGACTACTGTATTCTAAAATCATTCATGGAATAAAGAATAAAAGGAGATTATTCAAATAAGAGTATAGGATATCATTACGTGAGAGAGAGAGAGAGAGAGAGAGAGAGAAACTACTGTATTCTAAAATCATTCATGGAATAAAGATTAAAAGGCGTTTATGCAAATAAAAGTAAAGGACATCATTACGAGAGAGAGAGAGAGAGAGAGAGAGAGAGAGAGAGAGAGAGAGCGGGCTCCGGAAGTCACTCGAAATGGAATTGGGATCAATCACGGATACATAATACGGTGACGCTATTTGCGATGATTGGCCCCCCGGGGATGTTCGGGTTTAGTCCAATTCCGAGATAGCGACTTTGCCTATCGATTTTCAATTGCTCATTTCGGTAAAAAAAAAAAATTGAGTCCTCTGTTTTATTCATTCTTTTTTTTCTCGGATTCATCGGCATTATCAGATTTTTTTTCCTACGTGTATTTATCTCCCTTCCATTTTTAACATTTTTTGTTGTTATATAACTTCTCGTCATAAATACATTACAAATGTTGTTGTTTTAATGTTCTCATCATATATATTCCAAATACAGACAGAGGAATACCTTACAGATCTGCATCGATTTTATGACTTCCGGTACATGATCTGTTGACATTACTCCAAGTTTATATACTTTCGTGGAATGAAACGACACAAGTTATTTTAAAATACAATACGTTGCCCAAATGTTTCATATGGCATCAGTCATTTAATTATGTTACAAATTCGAATTTCCCTGTACGGATTAAAATACACGCTAGCCTAAAAAAAAGCATCACTGACACAATACCATACATTTGCGTATCAATTACCCACTACCTCTGATAAGCTTCATCTCATGACGTTTTCATACTTGTATATGTCAAATAAAGTTATTCCAGCTAAAAATCTAAGAACAAACTTACAATAAAAGTACTTATCTCTTAACATGGTTTTCACAGTGATGATATTCTATGGAAGGCTTCCGCTGTTCATTTATTGGTGGAGAGACATGGGATGGCATCCCATAGCCTTCACAAGGCCCGACTGGGCCTACATACGAAGGGATAAACGCTGTAGGATGCAAACAGCTAATTTCCTGAGGGACAGGAAGAGGATAGCAGAAGCCGAAGTAGGAGTATAATTACATTCTGAAGCACTTTAAGCCTTAGTCTTTGCCATGTTTATTTGTAGAGTATAAAGCCAATATATACCTTCCTATTAAAAGAATTTAACTGACACTTCCACATTCATCCCCTTCAGCTCTAAATCTGTTATGTTCAGAGGAAACTAATTACTGATAATGAAGCAATTTTCTAGAAAATAAATCTGAATCTTCCATAATAATCCTATTTACAGCTGGATTTCTAGGTACTATTATCTGGATTTACTCATAATCAGGCATTCCTAATTCCTCTAAAGTATAACTGACTGTCAATTGAGAAAATGATTGTTGAATATTTTCTCATGAATAACATACACCTTATGATATATTCACTAAACATACAATGATACCAAACGTCACTGTAGGGAAAAAGAGATAATTCTACTGTAGAGAACTCTGCCTGCCATTAGAGGAAATGAACCCGAATTCGAATAAAATCACCATCTTATTGTGTCAGTTGTAATATATGTCAGTAAATAAGTATGACAGTGATTTAGGTTAGTCTTTGTCGCAATCGAAGTCACTTAGACACACAAAAGGAAGAGAAGTGTGACCTTTAAAGGAAGAAATCGTTAACAAATAAATGAAAAGAATAGGTGTACATCGGCTTTGCTCCACAAAAGACGGTAGCTGTGAGTATGTACATACGCGTGGGTCTGCAAGATTAAAGACGGCGTATTCATGAATATTAAGAGGTATTTCGCTGTTAAATTCTTAATGAAGTGGCGTACCAGTCCACATAGTATATCGCAAGAAATGTAAAATAATAAAAAGACAAACCAAGTTATTTGAAACTATGCACGTCTCTGCTTCATATATATTTCTGTAAAACGATGTGGACTTGGTATCTGCTAAAAGAGTCTTATTTAACGATTTAATGAATCTACTTCAACAAAGATATCTGCATATTACCAAAGATACCTATTTTTATCCTTTTGTCATCTTTCTCTGGAAGCAGCAGAAACACACTATACATGACCTTATCAAAGATGATGATGAAAATGAGAGAGAGAGAGATTCCTTTCAGAGGAGTCCATACAACGCGCTTATATAAAACGAGCTCATAAATTAAGTCTTTGTGTGTCAGTGAAACTGCAAATCTATAATCAGGGGTTGATCATCGGAAATCGATGCCATCAATAATCAGAATATCATTAAAGGTCCATTAGCAGTGGCGGAGGAATTGTCGGACACGAATCTGGAGCTGCGTTATGAATGGTGTTGTGGTGGGGGAGGTGGCTGGGGAGGTCGTGGTGGGGAGTTGGGAGTGGAGGGTGGTGGAGATTGTTGACGAAGGAACGGGAGGTGGATAGTGAAAGGTAATGCATTCCCATCGCTGTTTCTTGAGGGTGATGAAAACAAAAATGAATTCATTAACATATTTACATTCTTTCTTGTTTTTAGTACCACCATACTTCGTTCTATCAATCTTTTTAGTTTTCTGTAAAACTACTGAGATGGGTATTTGACTGTCCGTCTGCACTTTTCCTGTCCGCCCTTAGATCTTAAAAACTACCAAGACTAGAGGGCCTGCAAATCATCACACATACCAAATTGCAGCCCTCTACCCTCAGTAGTTTTGTTTTATTTAAGGTTAAAGTTTGTCATGATCGTGCACGTGGCACCGCTATAGGTGCCAACAACACAAGCCACCACCGGGCCGTGGCTGAAAGTTTCATGGGCCGCGGCTGAGATTTTCATGGGCCGTGGTTGAGTTTCATACAGCATTATACGCTGTACATAAAACTCGATTGCGCCGAAGAAACTTCGGCGCATTTTTTACTTATTTCTCGTTTACACTCTTGCATCTTAATTTTGTTACCCGCTGTTTTTCTTTAAACCTATTGCAACTATCGTGTATCGCAAATCATTTGTTTTTTGTTCCTTAACTTTAGCGTATGACACATTCACTGGTTTTTTTTTTATTTCCTCCTTTACTTTCGTTCATCTCTTACTCTTTTGTACTTCGCATATTCCTTAATTAACTTTCTTTTGCTTTACAGTTTTACATCTTCTCCTCTCCTCTCCTACTTCTTTATTTTTCTCACCCTTTGCTTTTCTACATCCTTTCATTTCTTGATCATTTAATCTGTAGTAATTTATCTTCTCATATCCTCTTCTGTTTTGTTTATTCTTATTTCTTTATTTGTTGCTTTTTTTCACCTTCTCTAATCCTTAACCTTTGAATTTTTTGTTCTTGTATTTGCTATTCCTTTCTTAATTTCCTTTTTGTTTAGGTAATATATATTTATCTTTTATTTTTCGAGCACATCTTTTACATGCCCTCTTTTTCCCTTACTTTTCTTCCAGTTGAAATCATTTTCTTTATCTACTCTTTTATGTGTTCATTACAAATTCTTTCGTTTCGATGTTTGCTCTTTTGCCTTCCACTATCTTCAAATTCCTTTTATTCTTTTATTTCAGACTCCAACCCTTTCGCAATTTTATCGCTGTTTCTCCTTGGATATCTTAAATGCCCATTTTTTCTTCCAGATCTTTCGTTTCATGGGTCCTATTCATGATTCTGACTTCAATTATCAGTATCTCATCTTATTTCCACTATTCCCTATTTTCTTTCGCTTACATTTACATTACTCTATTCCTACAAATTAATTACTTTTCAGTCCTCTCTACTTATTTTCCTCTCTTGCTCTTACACAATCCGGCCAATTCTTCATTTCTCTATTTTCTTTCATTTCTCTTTTATCAGTTCTCCTTCCGTTCCTGCAGCTTTTACCTTCCTGTATTCCACGACCAGTTTATTGTTTTTGTTTGTATATTTTTTTTGTATATTTTTTTATTTCCTTTGCATCACGTATTCATTTATCTACCTTTACATCTAGCGTGTGTTCCCCTTTGCTGTATTTTTGTTTTCAAGCTCACTATCACTTCTACAAACGTTCATGTCCCCATCATGTTACTCCTTTTAGGGACAAGAAGCTAAAATGTGATTTTTTTTTCAGAACGCACAGAAATGCATACAGTTCTCAATGTACTCTGGGTGAATGTGATACTTCACGTTTTTATTTTTTCCGACTGCTCTGTTATACTAAAAACATGCATGAAGAAATGTGGCAATTTTTGTATTCAAAGAAATGTGTAGTGTTGTAAAATTCATAAATAAACAGCACAGTTCGTTTTTACTGGATTGCTTTCTTCGTACCTTTGTTATTTCCGATCTTTTTCTGCAGTGTCCATCTTTTTGACATATGCATGAAATAATGCATAGTGAGACTTTTCAAGCCAGCAGTATTTGGCCGGTTCAGGTTACAAAGATTTCCAATATCCACAAGGTAGAAATTGGTAATGTAATACAATCATCATTTAAAATGAAAACTACAGTGAAATCATAATACTATTATACTGAAGGGATTATTAAAAATGAACCTCAGTTCTACAATCAAAACCATCTGAAAGAATAATCATTCATCATCACTGCGACTATGGTCACCAATATCCACATATTCTTGGCAATTGCTTGAAATTTCAACGTTCATAAGAATTTTAAATTACTTTCTTAGCTGTTATTATCATCATATGGTTTACAGTCACCATTACCAACAATTCTATATGGCATACAATCCCAATAGCAATATCATAATGATCTTAGTTTTTATCCTCAAACAAACAAAAAAATTGCTATCATGACAAAAAAAAAAAACGCTGACAACACAATAATATCCCAGCGGCAAAAGTCAACAACTGAATCATTATCTTAACAATTACTATCCGCCACAAAGACTCCCATAACTATCGTTATGGTTTCCGAAACCTTTCACATAATTACTATCGTCGTTATCTTTTGTAAAAAATAATCTTCCAAGATATCCTGGACAATTCACTTTACAGGAAGAAGGGGGTTAGGATTAATTGAGTAGGACCTGAATAAAGGAGTGGTCTTTGGTCTCCACAACTCGGCCTTATATGTCAGAGGTATAGTATAGCTATTTTTGGCCTCGACATATTTTTCAAGAGCTCACATCGTTCTAAAGGCCAGTCTTTAATTTTTCTCTAATTTTCATCTAACTTGATACCTTAAGGGTTGGTGAGCATTTTCCCACAAATTTTTTGACATTTATTTTTCAAGGGTACGTGTCAATTGAAAGGCCAGCTTTTAATTTATCTCTGATTGTAATGATACTTGGTACACAGGAACTTTGAGGGCGGATGCTTACTTTTAAAAATATTTTAGACCTTTGTTTACTATCAAGGATTATAAGTCGATTTTACAAACAATCTTATAGTTTTCAAGAAGTTTATTTTTCTCAGCTTTTCATGAAACTTGGTAGGTAGTTTATTTTCGGTGACAGATTATTTGCGCAAATGTTTGCGCAAATAATCAATGTAAAACTCTGAAATTTCATGCTTTGAATGTTTAAGGTGTTTAATAAATCGACATAATCATGATGAGTAAACAAGTCTAAAAATGTTATCCGCAGCCCTATTACTGTATCTGGCTACCAAGCAAATGTCAAGAACGTGAGCTCACCAGCAAGGTATGAGACAGATGTAGAAAAAATAAAAGACAGCCTTTGCGCTGTGGCTGTGAAAAAAATATGTCAGAAGACCTCTGTTGCTCTGGCCAGTGTGAGACAAGACACCTCCTTTGTCGGAGTCCTACTCTTCTTTAACTCTAACAAAAGTAATTGTCAGAATATCTTGAGTATTTTTACAGGTGCTTTGTTTGATATTAGCTGTGAAAGACTCGAAAATGCTGACTGGTATAAAAGCAGACTATGTAGTAAGATAACGATTCGGTTGATAATCTTCGCTGTGTTGTCGGCAGTTTTGTCATGACCAGCATTTTTTCAGGCTGTTTGAAGAGACTCAAACTAGATCATATGATATTATATTGGTATGCCATAAAGTATTGTGGCAACGACATAGCCATATGATGACTAATAGCGCTTAAGCTGTTTAAATTCTTATGAGCTGACAGTACAGCTTAATTACCAAGCCTGAACTAATGGCGACCATAATCAGTAATAGTGATGTCCAGATAGTTTGATGGCTGAGTTCATTATGTCCCTTCGTATAATATTATTATATTCACTAACAATTTTCGACGCAAATGATCGATTATTGATACCAATTTCTGCAACAGTGAATATTGAAATCTTTATGACGAACCGGCAAATACTGCTGACTAATCTTCACTTTATACGTATTTCATGCATATGTCAAAAAAGTTTGAACACTACGAAAAAATCGGAAATGGCTGAAGGCGAAAGCTAATCGTACTTTGAACATTGCTGTTGTTATACAACTTTTACATTTCTTTGAATACAAGAAATTGCGACTCTTCATGCGTGACACAATATAACAAACGATCGAAAAAACAAAAAACGTGAATCCTACTTGGTACCGTGAAGCTGTATGCATTCTGGCTGCGTTCTGAAAAAATCACATTTTGCTTGTCCCACAAGGTAACGTGATGGGGACATGAGCTGCGTTTGTAGAAAGTAGTGACTTGGTAATAACGAGAAGATTGCACGCTGAGTGCGAAGACGAATAGGCAATTGCGTGATGAAGGAAATAAAACAACAAAATATACAAACAAACTGAAGCTGATCGTGGAGGCTCCCAGAAGGTAAAGACTGCGAAATTTTTGGAAGGAAGGCTGATCAAGAAGAATGAAGAGGCTGGAAATGAATTGACGGTGTAGGCGCGAGAGAACTGGCTGGCGGGAGCTAAGTGATGTAAATGGCGAAAGAAGCAAGCCGAGGTAGTGGAAGTAGATGAGACTAAACAATTGAAAGTCGAGCTCATGAACGTAACAGATGCTGAAAAAATGAGGCATTCTCAGAGGCTGGCGATAAATGCGAGGTAGTCTGTTAAGAACAAAGAACGAATGGTGGAGAAACGAAATGACATCGAAGCAGAAATTTGTAGATGGTACGTAAGAGCAGATGAAAACGTTTCAACTGGAGTGAGAAAGAGGGCATGTAAGACTGTGCTCAAATAAGATAATATGCTGTACACAAACAAAGAGAAGGTAGAAGAAGACAACAATACAGAACAAAAATTCAGAACGGAAGAAGATGAAGTAAAGAAGGCAGAATAAACAGGCTTGAAGAGAACATCGAAGAAGATAAGTACGAACCAAATGATCAGTGAAGAACAGAAAAACGAAAGTGAAGAAAAATAAGAAGTAAGGAGGGAAGGAAGATGTCAAAACTGTGAGCAAGAAAGTGAGCCAAGGGCATGCGGTACAAGAGAAGATTTGAGCAATGAGAGGAAATAAAAAACCGGTGAATGTGACACTTAAAGGATAAGGAACAAACAAATGATTTGCATTACACGACTAGTTACAACAAATTTAAAGAAAAAACGGCGGAGTAATAAAACAAGATGCAAGTAAGCGAAATAAAAATGCGCCGAAGTTTCTTCGGCACAATCGGACACCTGTACGGCGACGCCAACCTACTGCTGTGAAACTCGGCACGGCCGTAATCGCGACATGCTTTTGGCCTTGTGTTGGCACCTTAGCGGTACTTACGTCTTACGATCATGACAAACACTGCCAATAAACAAGAAACTGCACAGTCGAAAGGGCTTGCAATTTTGTGTGTGTGATGTTACTGTTGATTTTAAGATCTGAGGCGGACGGGAAAAAGTGCGAACATTGATCAGCTGCCATGCCGGCTAGTTTACAAGCTTAAAAGATGATGAAGACAGTATGATGCTAAGAAGAATGCTAGTATGTTAATCAATTTCATTTTTGTTTCATCGCCCTCGAAAGGCTGGCGATGAGGAAACTCGTACAACTTTCGCTATCCACCTGCTGGTCGGCAATCTCCGCCGCCTCGCCCAACTGCGACCTCAACCACCTCTACTACAACACCATTCGCATAACGCGGCTCCGGAGCTGGTGTCCTTATTCTCCGCCGCTACTAATGGTTCTTGTGTATTCTGATTGTTGATGGCATCATTCCGATGATCAACGTTTACGACACCTGGCAATTTGCTGAGGCTCGTTTCTGGCGATCTGAAGGTCTTTTCTCTCTCATTTTCGTCGTAAATGTTGTTGGGTCGTAACATCGAGTATTGTTTCTGCTCCAGAAAGGTGTTTGAAAGGACTAAAAATGGTATCTTTGACGAATATCTGAATATGCCTGTTGGCTGGAGTTCGTAAATCGACCAAATATCTGCAGCGAATACCGAAGTCATCGTTTTACGAAATATGAAGCAGAGACGTGCATGAACAGCTTATTTTATTCTTTTTGATATTTTGCATTTCTTGCGATGCCTCTGGACTGTTTGCCACTTCGTCAGAGCAACGGCGAAAGCCTCAACTATTCGTGAATACGCCAGAATAACAATCTTGCGAACCCCGCTACGCTCTCTACCGTCTTTATGAACAAACCGATATTTTCGTTTTGACGTGGCTGTTTGTTCACAAGGTCACTCTTGTCTCTGAAAACGTTCGTGCATTAGACAACCCTGCGTGCTGTCATGTATTTGCGACATATATTACAACTGACAACTGAATGGTGATTTTATTCGGAACTAAGTTCATTCTCTATTGGCGAGCGAAGTTACGATAGAATATCTCTTTTCCCCTACGGTAACGTTTGTCATTGTATGTTGAGCTATATCATAGGTGTGTTATTCATGAGAAAATGTTCAACAATCATTTCTCAATTGACGGTGGTCCAGAGAATTGAGAATGCTACAGGTCTGGTAAATCAGATGGCCTAGAAATCCCGGCTGGCCCGAAATGGAAGATTCGGGTGGCTACCAGAAGGCTAACTGGTATCGTGGTGGTTTCACCTGCAATTTATGTTGGGCCCAGGCTGAGATGATATTGGTAGTCGGTCATTCTTTTAATGGGAAGGTATATATTGACATGCTCTACAGACAAACATGGCAGAGCAGACAAAGTGCTCGAAATGTAATTATCTAGCTAGAGCTCTGCTGTCTCTTCACTGTCCCTCGGAAGTGCTGTTTGCCAACATTATCCCACGTGTGAACGCTGAAGGCATGGGATGATGCTGCATCTGTATTCTCCGCCAATAAATGAACGGCAGAAGCTGCCTATGGGTATAAATCACTGTGAAAAACACCAGCTGCGACCAGCGGTTGTTCTTAATTTAATGACTAAACTCTTTATTTGACATACAAGCTATGGCGTCGTGGATGAAACATCGAAGGCAGTGGGTATTGACGCGCAAGCTGTATTGTGTCGGTGTTTTTAGGCTGGCGTGACTGTCCGTACGAAATTCGGAAATTATGGCTTTTCGAGCCGTGATGATGCCATATGTGTTTGGTATCTGTGTATTTTAACCAACTTGTGTCGTTTCATTCACAATATATGGCTTTTGGGTAATGTCGGCGATCATGCCGAAGAATAAAATCGATGCCCAGTCAACTGAATATTCTCTGATACTATGTTGGGAACATGATGAGTGACCAAAACAACAACATTGTGTATTTATGTTGAAGTGTAAATGTGCATGGAATAAACTTCACGTAAGAGAAAAAAAATCTGATATGCCCGATAATCCAGCAGATCAGTGAGGACTGTTGCAGTAATTAGTCGACAAGTCACTCTCGGAATGAGATCAAGCCCGGGGGGGCCAAAAATGTGAAATGGCGTCACCTTGACCATGTGTCCGTGATTGATCAATTCCCGACTCGTGACTTCCGGGCCATTTGCTCTCTCTTCTCTCTCTATCTCTCTATATATATATATATATATATATAGTGATGATGTCCTTTACTGTTGCATAAACTATTTTATCTTTTATTCCATGAATGTTTAGATACGACGGATTTACTATATATATATATATATATATATATATATATATATATATATATATATATATATATATATATATATATCGTATTGTCACTGTATGTATTTGAATGATATCCTTTTGCTTTATTCCATGAATGATTTTAGAATCGTGAATCTCTCTCTCTCTCTCTCTCTCTCTCTCTCTCTCTCTCTCTCTCTCTCTCTCTCTCTCTCTCTCTCATTAATTCACACTATTTGATCAGTCAAAATCTGCTCCAAGTGACTAATGCAACAGGACTCTCTCTCTCTCTCTCTCTCTCTCTCTCTCTCTCTCTCTCTCTCTCTCTCTCTCTCTCTCTCTCTTTCCATGCGTTCTTTCCGCACAAGCATCATCTTTATCTCCCACTGTATTTTACTTCGTGTCACATCCATCTCGTTCCTCAGTGAATAATACGAGGGTGGCCCTCTTTGGATCTGTGAGTGAAAAGAAACTTACAAGAAAGAAAGAAAGAAGAAAGAGAAGAAGAAAAGAAGAGAAGAAAGAAGAAAGAAAGAAGAAGAAAGAAGAAGAAGGCACCATCATTCCAGTATATTGAAGAAATGAACTAAGAAGAAGAAGCAATGAACTGCAGTAATGCAATATTATGTTGACGAAATAATAAACTTAAAATCAGAAGAGAAGAAGAAGAGAGAGAGAGAGAGAGAGAGGTGATGGACTTCGGAATAGCATTGCAATACGGTGAAGGAATAATGAGCTAAGAAATCACAGAGAGAGAGAGAGAGAGAGAGAGGAGAGAGAGAGAGAGAGAGAGACTTCGGAATAGCAATGCAATATGGTGAAGAATAATAGGCTAGAAATCAGAGAGAAGGCAAGACCTGGAATGGCAATGCAATATGGTGAAGAATAATGGAGCTAGAAATCAGAGAGAGAAGATCATGGACTTTGGAAGAACAATGCAATATGGCGAAGAATAATGGCTAAAAAATCAGAGAGAAAGTGGGAAGGGGGTGAGTTATTTTTAGGTGTGGTGTCAGAATGGGGTGGCTTAGGGGAGGCAGGGAGAGGGATTCCAGGGATATGGGAATGGAAAACGAGAAGAGAAAGTGAGGGAGAAGAAAGAGAACAGAAAAAACGGAGATCTATGTGTTTAGGGAAAAAAGGGGCAGAGAGAGAGAGAGAGAGAAGAGAGAGAGAGAGAGAGAGAGGGAGGGAGAGTTAGTTGATTGATCAGAGGGATTGTATAGATAAAAGAGAGTGAGTGAGCGGCTTTGGGGCGAGAGACAACGTGGCTGGGATGTCATGGTCCCAGGGAGGAGGGCCGGGTGGGAGGTGTGCGAGGTGATAAGAATAAAATGGGAGATTTGGAGAAATCTAGAGTAAAGAGTATAAAAAAAAGCGCACGGGATGGAATGGGAACGCATGGCGATTGGAATTCAAATGAAGTAAAAGGTTTTGAATTCCATCGAAATCAGTGGAAATTTGCTGGTGTCAGGGACAAACTGTGAGACATTCAGAGTGACAAATAGCAGATATAATTCTGACTTTAAACACAGGGACAGATAGCGAACTCGTGATAATGAAATTGATAGATGATTAATTTTGAACAAATATTGAGTTGAATAAATACGTTAATTATTTTAGCTAAGTTGATAAATAAAGTAATATGATATTGAATACACTGAAAGGAAGGGATCATATAAATAAAATGAAATTCTTGTTTTGATCACTGTTCAGTTTTCCAAAACGTTGAACACCATAAATACTACCTTACATTAGAAATAGCTGTCTACATTTTATACATATCATATATGATTATTTCCTAATTTTTTAGAAGAGTCTTTCATCACCTCAAGAATTAATATTCTTTTTTCCTCAACATCTTTCATATCAGTTTTCACGTGACGTATCTCATGGGAAATTAAGTTGAAATCTTACTTCTAGATTAGATATTGTGCGATTCCGATGTAATTATAAGTCTCCCGTCTCCAATTTGAAGAAAAGTTCAAGAGAATTTCTGTTAAATATATCAATTTATTTGATTAATGTATATATCGCTATTCCCTCATCAATTTTTCCAATTTATAGATCTGGGTATCTATCTTTAATTTTACCTGTATATGTCTGTTTAACAAATTCCATCATTATCTCTGTTAATCTATTCTCTTATTCACTCTTCCATTTCGAATAAGTATCCATTTTTTCACTTGCGGTGTTGGGTTGTTATAAAAAAAGGCCTGTTGCATTAAAAATCAACATTATTGTTGTAGTAGAAGTTGCTTTAATTACTTAAGATTTCCGTGTAAATGAAAAGGATATTTGACAGTTCACCAGCTGGAAACAATATAAGTAAAAATGATTCTTTGATTAATTATGGCACTCTAATTCGTGCCATATGTTTTCTTTCTATAATTGTGATGACACTACACATCCCTGATTTTTACTTCTATATTGAACTTAACCTATTTTCCAATTTTTTCGAACAGGAAAGAGCAAATGAAAAAATTGTAAAAAGTCTTCGTTTTTAGATATTCAAAAAATAGAACGAAGAAAAAGGTAAAATGGAGAATTGGAAATGATAAGGAATCAAAGGAAGAGAATAGGGTGGGAAGGAACAGAATAAAGAAAAGGATATTATTGAGGAAAATGATACTGAAACGATGAATTCCCATCTCGAGCCAATATCGATGAATATTACTTTTGAAAATAGATTGCTTCTTAATGTTTGTAAATATTTTTTATTGGTGAGTCTTATTTTAACTTTAATCGATCATTTTTATCGTCATTTTTTCTTTTAGTGGCAAAGCAGTGAGAGGAGGAGGAGGGGAGATGTTTATCACGATAAATAAATATGTTGCAGTCAGATTCTCGTAGAAACATAGAAACATTAATTGTATTGAGCAGTTACACTCACTATCATCAATGTTGTGTATAAAGCCTCTGAATTTTACATTTCGTCATAAGCATCGCCATGACTTTATTCGTGCTATCGTATTTTATATTTTATAGTAATTATGTGCCATCCATTTATACTTTAAACCTAAACTAGTACACATCCGGACAAATGCATGAATGTTGGAATTTTTATACTCGGGGAATTATAAAACATACATTAGTCATCGGGTGTCGATAAAATAACTTGTAAGTTTATCATATTTTTTTACAAAATATCTGCACAAAATATATCATTATTGATGTACAGTCATTAGAGACGATTATTTTCCCTAGATTATTAGCAGTTCATATTTACATAGCTGCCAATTGATGCTGAATATGCACTCATCTTATATGTTTGTACTCACATTGATATTTGCAATATTCATCATACAAATGACAACTTACTACTTTCATGACATTTATTTCTGACGGCCTGTTAAGAGTCTCATAATTAAAAAAATGACGTTATGTCTCTACATTCTTTATAATAAAATCGAGAGAAACATTTGACATGCTTGGTGTATTTATAAAAAAATATTTTTCCCAAGTCCACCGTTATCTTTTCTAAATGATATTTGAATTTTATAAATATTTTCCTTTAAATGTTCGATGTTTCACATGCAGTGCTAAATGCTCCGTATTTAAGAAAATATTAACTTATTCGAAATTCTTCATAAAAGCCGAAATAACATGTAACATATATGTGAATTCTTATTTTAAATTATATTCTAAATTTAAAGCGATTTCCTTTCTGTTACTAGATATTCTTTATTGTGCATTCTTAAGTAATATTCGGTATCAGTGAAGAATTCCATTTGATTAACGTAATTCCTCTTCCATTTCTAAATAATCAACGTTTACCAAAATATAAAATTTCCTGTTATTTCTTAAGCATTTAGAGAAACGTACAGCAATGAAAAATACTCTTCATCATATTTTGAATATCTGGTAAGCATAAATGCTTTTGATACGTGATTCGATACTTACCACACATATTTCATGCGTTTATTCTTATTTTCGTATTTACAAATTTTTTAAACTTAAATGTATTTTTCTGAAACTCTTAATATTCGTGTTATGATATTCGACATTATCTGAATATTTTCATTCATTTTATTTGAAATTTGTCATAAATGTCTACATAATATTTGACAGTGAAAATATTCTTCAGCAGTTTATTCAATGTTCGACATTTATAAATGTTCTAATTGGTGATTGTCGATATTCTTCATGCATATGTTCCTATTTCGCCCATTAACCCACTCGAAAGTTATATTTTTTCATTTTGGTAAAATTTGGCCGTATTACAGATACTGGTAGATTAGGTCGTAATAATTAATTGACGTTGTGGATTCATCATGGGCACATCGATTATCTGATTACATGTATAAAAAATATATTTTTAAAAATATGAAGGGACCTGCATCGGTGCCATTAGTATGAAACTGAGTCCCATGAATAATTTTCTTCTTTCATTTGTTTTTGTTTGTTTTGCGCCATGTCTTCGTGAATTGTGTCTTCGAAGACGGCAATTCTCATTTATTCTTCATTATTGTAGTCGTTATTATTAATGATGTTATTTAATACTGTATGATGTTACTACTGCTACTACTGCATCAAAGGGCTACAGATTAAACAGTTGTTAAGATAAAAGCATTTATCAAATTCCAGGTTAATTTCTTAGAGGATACAAAAATATAAGAACACATTATTCAACCCTTGTATTAGCATCACTCCAGTTTGATGACACACGCTTTCTGTTTCATTTTTGGGTTCGAAAGAAGGGGCCTTGTGCAGATTCATTCAGGGATATGGGAACACTCGATATAATTGTATACGCATATGCACAGGCCCTTTAATGCGTCGAGCTCACCGTGTGTCAAGGACAGTGTAACGAACAAATGGCAATTTTACATCACTTAAAGTTATGCCATCTTGACACGGAGAAAGTTCCGAGAAGATTTCGGAGAGTCGGGAACGTATGTAAGTGAAATAGTTAACGAATTTTATTAAAACTGATGTTTGTTGTTATTGTTTGGCGTTTTCTCGTAAAATCTTACAGATGAAATACAGCGTTCCTTCCGAAAAGCTGTCTTATTTTAAAAAATGGACTGAGACGACGGTGATGATAATCATCGTAACTACAGAAATTCAACCAAAGACACGACCTTAAGTACAGGTTCCACATCGATTTTGTTGACCTCGACTCATGTTCTTAAGTTGAACATTTACAAATGTCGATCTCATCCGCATTTCATCTTGACACCTTCCAGTCAAATAGAACCTCGGGGAAATCGATGGTTTGAATGTGTTCCTTTTCTTTGGTTTCTGAGGCAAATCTTCAGGCCTCGAGATCGATGTCACCTAGAGAATCGCATGACCATAAAAAGCAAATTTTTAGTGGGTGATTCTCAAGATATCATGGGTGTAAGTGGGATATTTCAAGATATGCCCAAGTAGGGTACGTGTAATTAGGACTCATTAGACTGGGATGTTTTAGTTAGGATATATATGATTAGAAGGAGTGTAAAATACATATGCGTTGAAAGGAGGCGCTTGTAAGGTTTGACGTAGCCTACAGGGGTCAAAACTCTGACGGACACAAAAATTAGTTAGGTACGTTGCAATTTTATGTTAATGAAAAGAATACTGTTGGGCTGTTTTCAAGGGGTATATTAGAGATTTTAAACTTTATGATTGATAATTATCATTCAGCATGACATCGACTTTTTTTCTCAGTAGTCCCTATTCCTCATTATGGTGTCCGACAGTTATGTAGAAATAATTACACAATTGTGAGCTATTGCACTTTCTACAGCACTTCCTGTGCATTTTAATTTTCACGGAATATGCTCGTTTTCAGAACAAACATTGATCAAAATTTAAACAAATAAAAAACGCAAAGCCACATTCCACCTACTGCTGAATGCACAATAAAACCACATGGCCCGGACTTTTCGAAAAACAATATCCCCGATAACATTAGGCGATTAAAAAATGACAAGTATTAAGCTTATCTAATATTATAAGCCTCATTTATCAAAGGCAGATTACAGGAATGATTTACAACAAACAGTTTACACAAGAATACAGCCCAAAAGTTCTTTTCATTAGAATAAAATTAAAAACACTTGAAATAGATGAAGGGATCAAGAAATTTAAGATTGTACGTGAGAAAAGCTAAACAAAATGTTCTTGAGCACAATGTGTAACAACACAAAATTCAATTCTTCCACAGGGGCAAATACACTGCTACATTTACTACAGACTTTTTTTCTTTGCTACAGGGTGTACCCCATCGTTTACAAATCCGAAAATAAATATCTATTTCTTCCCCCACCGAAATTCTCATTTAGGATTAAAAATAAATTTAGTTTGGTCTGCTTCCTGATTTATGCTGATTTCTCTCTCTCTCTCTCTCTCTCTCTCTCTCTCTCTCTCTCTCTCTCTCTCTCTCTCTCTCTCTCGTTGACACACAATATGATGAATATTATCACTGTTTCTCTCTCTTCAACACACAAAATATTGCCTCTCTCTCTCTCTCTCTCTCTCTCTCTCTCTCTCTCTCTCTCTCTCTCTCTCTCTCTCTCTCTCACACACACAAAATAAAATGAATATTATCATTCTCTCTCTCTCTCTCTCTCTCTCTCTCTCTCTCTCTCTCTCTCTCTCTCTCTCTCTCACAAAATATAATGAATATTATCATTCTCTCTCTCTCTCTCTCTCTCTCTCTCTCTCTCTCTCTCTCTCTCTCTCTCTCTCTCTCTCTCTCTCTCTCTCCACGGGAGCCCTCTTATTTACTTTGAAGCTCGCTTTTTGTTGCAATGAACAGGTGACATTGGTGTGTTTATTTCCTCCCCTTTCATGTGACTTGCATGCAGATCTCCGCAGGGGG
>NW_027100719.1:4256375-4273875 GCF_040412425.1 Macrobrachium rosenbergii | reverse complement strand
TTACTTATTTTTTGAGACGTCATGGCGATGGAAAGGCCAGTCATGCTTTTCTTTAGGGATGTTATTCATTTCCTCAGACAGTTTCATATCCATTTGATTGGATAAAAATGGATCATCGTAACAATTCAGTTGTTCATTTGCAAGTTTTTTTAAAAGAAAGCATGCGGTTTCATTAAATACAGGACTTGATTACGCTTTGAAGTTTGTAGGCTTGCTATTGTTATGCAAATCTCTCTCTCTTTTTATGTATAAACACACACACAGACACACACACACACACATATATATATATATATATATATATATATATATATATATATATATATATAATATTATTATTGTGTACTATCTCTCATATATATATATATATATGTGTGTGTGTATGTATTATATATATATATATATACAGTACATATACACACACACACACACACATATATATATATATATATATATATATATATATATATATATATATATATATATATATATATATATATATACACACACACACACACACACATACGCAACAGGGAGCCACCTTGGGTACTTAAAATGCTGCAATTGTAAATAAAACTAATATTTGCGTCTTTTGCTCTTCTAACATCTTTACCAGAACATTTTAGGGTCAATTTTAGCCAGCCTTTCTGCAGCAGTACTGGGTGCGTAATGAGAGATATGATGCCAGCCTATTTTTAGAAGGTTCCCAGGCGAACCACTGGGAAATATAACCAAGGCTCCTCATTAATAAACAAAAGGTGATATTGGAGGATCGATTCTCGGGCTGATAACAATCGTACATTGTGTTTTACCGGTGTTCAGTTTCACTGATATTTCCGTCGTTTGGATAATCTCCTTTCTTTTCATTTCAGACAATGGCGTGACTCGGAATTTGAGAATGAGCCAGACTTTAAATTTCTCCTTCAGAAAATACAAATCAGGTTCATTTTTCGTCATATTGGCTATGATCATCAACAAAGAAAGCGGTACATGATATCAGTGTCTTTATTTCCATAATGTAGAGCAAGTAGAAAAATATTTGGCATATAACCGTGGGTATAAACATTTTTATTTAATTGTAATACACAACTACACACATGTATATATATACTATACACTGTATATATATATATATATATATATATATATAGTATATATATATATATATATATATATATATATATATATAGAGAGAGAGAGAGGAGAGAGGGTTATATATGTCGCAAACAACGAGAAATCAATAAATAAAGAGGGATTGTGTGGCTGTACAAATACATATCTGTAAGTCTGTACAGCATTCGTTTTCTCTTAGGATGTAGTGATCAGTCCCGTTGTGATGAACAAGTAAATTCATGTGTTACTTGCTGGTGCCTATCTTTTGTGTGTGTTTCATTTCAATATGCTTCATTTTTTTATTTTGGTTTCCATCGATAGAACAACACGTTCAGTAACTCAGCACAACAGACGACTTGTTATGCTCAAACGCATATGTAGATGAAGTATGTTCCTTTCCAAATGTTTGTCTTCCTAATATTTGTTCTTGAAGTCATTTATTTACTCTACAACAGTCCGGAATCTTCTATCTCTCGTATATTCGCTTAACGTTTACTCTGTCCATATGTAAAGTATTATAGCCCTACTTCCACTGAGATGAAGATTGTTCCCTTTAATAATCTAGTATGAAACATGGTTTTCCCTGTTTAGAAGTATCGTTTATCCAAAGACTCTGTTCTCCAGTTCATCAGGTTGAGTTTCTATGATAAGATCTCTTTTGTAGATATAAAACGTTCCAAGATGTTTTTATTCATGTACTTTATGTACAAATATTTCTGTTGTTTTGTCAAAATTCTTATCCTGTGAAATCCGCATTCCATTATCACAGTTTATGTGATTGAATGATGAATAACAGTAACTGATTCAGTAACACATGCTAACTGACCTAATTTTTAATCAGGATCGCCCATTAACAAACGTGTACTCATTGGGAATGATTCATTCACTTATTCACTGACCAGCAGTTATTTGGATAGAACATTTCCCATTGAAGTATAATTGTAAACAGAATTTTCATCGCTTGCCCAAACATCTTCATTTTAACACTCAAAGAGTGTCCTCTTGGAAAGTATACATTCCGCTGAAGCTCTCTGTTTTATAATGAAGTCATCTTCATAGAGTGCATAATGCGTGTTTGCGAATGGATGGTTGTGAGACGTCTTCTGCAGAGAAGACTTCACTAGTTATTACCTTGGTGCGAGCATTTTATATTTAATCTTTTGCAAGATTGTAACTACGTTACTGTTAAATGGAATTGCAATGCTGACAAATATGGGAGATGGAGCTAGATAGTAGCTAGAGTTATCTGAATAAACAGCGGAAGACTTATAATTGTTGTTATGTTTAAAGAGATAAAAACAAATTTATTTTCTAATGAAAATTTTCGATAACTTTATAAACTATCAAGAAGAAGTGAAATTTAACCTTGCATTAAATTTCAGTAATTTATAATGATGTAGGTTTTGTTGTTATTGAGTGAATAACAGTCTTAATTTGGTTTGCTTTTGTTGATGAGATATGAAAATAAGGCTGAAACATTTACCTGGAAGCTGATGAAATGATTTGATACTGAATTTTAACAGATGCAGTAAGTACAGTAGCCTGTCAGATCATATTATCAGTGACATCAAAGTTAGACACAAGTAAACTAAGTTACTTTTATTTGACAAACAGCCGCATTTCTCCCTTCTGTAATTATTCGCTTTTTTGCGCATGCATTTACAGATTTTTTATTTTATATTTTATAGTCAGTCGTTTACTGGCACTTATCGCCAGATCATAAGCCCAGCTTGCCATAGCAATTATGAATGTCTCGCATCATCGAAGGAACTTTTTAAAGTATCCTTTGCTCTGTAATTCGAACAGAAACTAAACTATTCTAGTTTCCTGTCGACTGATTCCTTCAAGGAAAACGAGATAACTTTGGAGAAACTTCTTTGTTATAAGACAGCTGTAAGCGGTGCGACATTAGTCTTTCATTCAAAGAAGGGAACCACTGAGTTACGAGTAAGAAGAAAGAAAGAAAGGTTTGTTCCGGCCAAATAAGGAATAAGGATAAGTAATGTGATTGTGTTTACCATGGTATCATGGTTCATATGTAAGCCTGTTTATAGGTATCAGTGCTATTTAAAAAATGGTGCTTTGACTAGATGATAATGAAATAGGCAATTTTTACATATATCCACTTCTTTTATATTATTGTCAATTGTAGGCTGGTAGTTGTTAGTTCATGTGAGCAGTAGAGATAATTACTTAGCAAGTGATAGTTGGATGATATAAGAGTAGATTTTCTAGCAGGTAAAGCAAAAAAGGTAATAGGATCTCAGCAAAGGCTTCAGAAAAAAAAGTATAAGTTGACATGTATTGAGGGATTTTTGAGGAAACTTTTCATTATGGAATTTGAACGGTGGATGTTGATTGAATGTGAATGAGAAAACAGATTTTCAGTTGAAGCGGTGCTCAGTAGATAGTATACGGGTTGCTGATGCTTGCTTATGTGAATATAAAATGATGTGATGAAAGAGGCATAGATAAAAAGAATTTTGTCTTGTGATGGATGAGCGTATACTGATGTAAAGCGAATTACAGACAAGCTCTGAGAGAAAGAAAAGGAAGAAGACTTAAAATGTGCGTGTCTGTGTATGGGTGTTTCGTTCTGATTCTTTTTATGCCTTAGCTTCAGTCACTTTTTGCCTCAGTCTTCAAGCCGAGATGCAACATTAACTGATATTATGAGAATCAGAGAGTATTTTGACCACTTGAAGTAATTATGATTATTGTTTGCTCGTTTCTTATCAGCAGAATCGATACACTCCATATATAACGAATTTCAATTCTCATGTCAAGCCGAGCTGCATCGTGAACGATATTACACTTCTGGCGCAGAAATTTGTTTACTTTGCCGCTTGATTCTGCGCCGTCCACCACTAGGATAATAAAGTTGTGGTGTTTCTCATACCCTCTCACGTTCTTGTTATGACATTAAAGATGGAGCGGTAATTGTCTCTTTTACATCGTCTCTCTCCTGTGAAGTACTGTTTCCACGACTCCATCTCAGTTTAACATGATGTAGGAGAATGAAATTAGAGACTGTCATGCGGTCTCTCTCTCTCTCTCTCTCTCTCTCTCTCTCACTGTAACATGTGGATGGTAAGTCTATTAAGGCTCCCCTGAAATTATTAAAGGAACTTATAGTTTCCCTTATTCCTGCAGTAAGTATATTACTTGGTAATGCTGCTCCTCCAAAACTAAGAAAAAAACATATTTTGCATTTCAGACGTCTCATGTATGTCAGGTTAGTAGAAGCGGTAATTTCATTTTTAGGCCAAGTGCCAGGGTTCATGTAAGAATTACGATATTATTTTCTAAACATAAAATAGCAATGGGTATTCAAGCGGAAAATTGCGTTAGAATTTCCTGCAAAAGTTGAGACGTGTATGTTCTTTTCAGAAATTATGGGTGATATTTTTACAGAAATGATGGTTGCCAACTAATATTCTATATATTTGTCGTTTTATCACCTCAAATTTGTGGTAGTTTTTAATAGCTATTCCTTATAGAAAATCAGGAAAGTTGTTATTCACAAAACATATTTCATCAAGCAGAATATCTATTCACATTCTAAGCATCTCAACTAGTGATTAATAGGTAATGATTTCCTTCACCTGGTTAAGGAGCAAGGTTCAACAACATACTCAGTGAACATCATACAACGAAGTGAGGTATGTCTTATATAAGTATAATCGGACAGTTCAATCCGAACTATTTATAGTGGACGTGAAGTGATATGATTATTTTCAATGCAATGTAATTTTAATCATTTATTTCAGTGACTTGGGACGAAAAATGTACAAATAGAGTTAGCTTTTACGGATGTCCTTGCATCCACATCCCACTTTCTTCGAATACATTAAATGCTTAGTGTATACAAAATAATCTGTTTTCATGACTGCAGGAACTCAAACATTTTTTGAGTGGATGTTTTCAATTAGGATTAATTTTCTTGATTGAACAGCGTTCCATCTTTGCTTAATACTTATATAAGTATCTGCGTCTTTCTGTAACGGCTTTGTCCAGTACGTATACGACCTCCCAAGTAGTCAGAGTTGATACAACACATCTCTCTCTCTCTCTCTCTCTCTCTCTCTCTCTCTCTCTCTCTCTCTCTCTCTCTCTCTCTCTCAACTAATTTTTATATCTCATTATTATTATTATCATTATTAGTATTATTATTATTTACCTTTCATAGTCTATAGAGTATAGAGGGTCACAGGTTACATCCATAGCCTAGCAGGGTGTCCATCGCTTGTCTTCTTAAACATTTCTTTGCTTAGAACAAGGAAGAAGATATACAGCTCTTCAAATGAAGGATGTTTGGACTTCAGATAATTTTTATTTTAATCCGGAAAGCGATCACATGATACCCTAGTTACAAGGTTCGAAGAACATCTCCCTTTGGGAATGTAGGCGTTATCAATTGCATATTGCCCTTTATTAGACTGAAAACTATGTAAATGTTTAGATTTATAATGAATAATTTTTCGAGAAGTTTTAGTGCTGTGACATATAGAACAAGGGAATGGTAATATTCATGAAACCGAAGTCTTGATATAGCGCAATGTTAATTTTAATATACAGTAAAGAAAAAATCAGATATGGTATAACTCTAATTGTCGTCTGAAACGTCTGAAAGTGAAGGCATATGATGAATATAAGTAAAATCGTTATAATGACTTATTCATTCAGTGGAAAACGGATGTATTTATGAGTCTTTTTCGAATAGATCGAAAATCGCTGACTTGAGCTCAATTATTTTATACGTTTTTGTAAGTAGTAAAATTTCTCGTAGCAGGATGAAGCTTTGCCTCTCTCTCTACCTCTGCTCTTTCTCTCTCCTCTCTCTCCTCTCTCTACCTCCTCTCTCTCTCCTCTCTGGTAATACTGTAATGGTTGGGTTGGTGACAGAATACTGTTAAACGCTGCCGGTACAGAATTGTATCTAATTTAGTTAGTGATTTTCCAAGTTGATGATATTTCAGGATGGTATCAAATGTCTTATATTTTTATTTGAATATAATGCTAATTTCAATATGTATTTTGTATGTTTATTTATACTTTTTTACATTGATTTCTTAATATCAATAGTGCAATTAAGTATAAACTCCTTTAAGCAATTTTTAGAAACTCTCCAGCAAACAGTTCTAAATGACATATGTTTTGTTGTTACACTAATTGAATTATAGGTGTGATAAAATTTTTAAAGTCCCTAAATTATTTATATAAAATAATGGTTCTGTTTCAGCTCAGATGGATGTTTACTATTTGTTAATCTGGGTATTTGTAGATGTTATCTGCAACTAGGCATGTTTGTTGTTGTTTAAATCCGGGTAGTAGTATCAATGGTGCTTTTAGGAAATGCATCCTAATTTGAAGGATGTAACATCTATTTTTATCATTTTCATTACGCTCCTCTAGTCTTCTTCCAGAATTTAATGCATTAGATAAATAGGCAACAAAAGGGAAGGATTAAGGAAATGTGACATAAAGAAGAGTAAATGTTCTTCTATTGTGTATCGACGTTTAATATTCTTGCTCTTGTCACGATTGTAAAAGGAAATATTTCAACGAGTTTATGCTCGTAATATTCTCTCTTGCTCTCTGGCTTTGTGGATATGAGCCATATATATGTCGCATATTAGATGAATCCGCCCCTAAGCCTCGCATAAACATATCCTATTCATGGAACAATGGTGGAAACAAGCCCAAACAAAGAAAGAAAGACGACAAAATGGTTGGAGGGGGGGAAAAAACCCTTCCCAAAACAACATTCATATTCACACGGCTCAACGTCGAAATTAATCGAAATATTCCCGTGGACTTTCGCGACTCGAGTACCGGCCGGGGATGGAACATAATCAAGGTAATAAAAGGGGGCATAAAGCCGAAACTGGCAGCCGTATGGCCGCATTTGCCTCGCGATGGGGGACGTGCAACTCCTCCTATAAACTCCAGCCCACGGGAGGTCATGACCTCACCCTGTTCCTACCCCTGGCCCTGGCCCCTCTTCCAAGTTTTCCTTTCCAACGACCACGTTTTTTTTTTTCCGTCCCTCATTGAAACTCTTAGGCTTAACTTTTTCGAACGAAATGAAATAGTATGAAGAAGTGCTGTATTCTGTGTGTTCTACCTATGGAAGAGCTTATTCAAATCTTGGGAACATGTAAAGACGGATTTATTTGATGCGTCTTTTGTTTATTTACCCATGCAAATATAGTAGAAGTGCATGGTGTATGTCTATACCTCTTTGGTAAAAAAAAAAAAAAAAAAAAAAGCTTTTTCAATGTCAAGAGAGTAAGTCTTTCTTGTTCCTCCTTAAACATGATTGTTTTTGTCTTAAAGCAACACCACTCTGTGTATAGTAATTAACTATGCTATCGTGCTATAAAATGATACCAAGAAGCCTTCACGAATGTGGGATTAATCGATTCCAATGATACAGTAGACCTTCGTGAGCTTTATGAAACGGTAACCATAACACGCTTGATGTGGATCTCCTTAGTCAAGTTACTGGGAGTGCCCTGACTCCTTTTCAGTTGTTTGGATACAAAATCTCTGGGTTGAGCAGCAGCCCTAAGGCTCCAGAATTGTAACAGAAGAGAGATTAGAATGTCCTGGCATGGTGCGAAAGAAACTTAGAACCTTTGGATCGTTTCCCCTTGTGACTATTGGAAATCCTTAGGTCTAATGATTTAAAACCATATTGAGTCGCCCAGTCTTCAGACTGTGGCCTTAATAGTTTCCTACGATTTCACCCCTTAGAAATACAGTATATGCCTGAAAAATGTGCAATTAAAGGAACCTGTTATCCTGTTCTCAACCATCTGCAGTCAATGGAATTCTTATAACTATGTGCTTCAGTAAATTGTTCTCAAAGAGAGTTTACGAATTTCGTTCATCTACGCCCGGAGAGTAAAGAAAATCTAAATGCTGCGATTCTTAATACTTTAATCAAGAGTAGCCTTACAGCCTTATACCTCAACATTTTGTGATCAAGAGGAGCCGTAAAACTGCGTTCTAACATAGAATGGCACCTTGAGATTTTGTGCTGTGACACCTTTTGAATACAGTGAACCATACATAATTGTGGCCAACCCTTTTAGGTTAAAGAGAAACCTTAATAACCTGGGTCCCTTTTGTGATCAGAGGGAACCGTATAACCAAAAATTTCATGACTAACTCAGCCATAAGGACATATGACCTCAGTGCTTTGTTATGAACCCAATACACCTCAGGATCAGTAGGACTCATTAGATAGTACTTAAAAACCATGTACTCAAATAAATCCCAACAACTTTGTGCCTTGGCACCTTGTAATGAAAGGGAACCAGGACTTTTTCTATAAGACCTTGTGACCGGAAAACAACCCAGGACTCCAAAAAGACATTTATAACACACGTTTAGGCAGCCTAAGATTAGTGTACTCAAGACCTTGTGTTACACAGAACTCTTATAATCGAAGGTCCCGTTTGTATGACCTTAGCACTTCAGAGTGAATGAAATCTCAAGGTCATATTCCCCTGTAATTGAAGGGATTCACGAGACTTGGTTACCTCACAGAAAACTACCTTTATAGTAAGATTGAAAGGAACACTGAAAGCACCTTGTGATTGGTAAAAGGGAGTACTGATTAGACTTATCACTAAATCTCTGCGACTATATTACCTCATCGCTAAACTTTGTAACTTTATTACTTAATCAGACAATTGAAAAATAAATTAGCCTTTGATGTAAATACATGTCAATAAACAGAAGACAAAGTCAATAGTACCAAAACTCTTAACTGAACAAAACACTCAACTCCTGATTGGAAGGACCATGATACCAAGTGAATGCAAACAATGACAATTCTTGCTCAGTAGAGGCCAAATTATTTAGGCAAAGAACCTAAGTTTACACTTGTATATTTTGAACTAAGAACAACTAGGTAAAACTTTTGCATTAATCATCAGTACTGTCCGTTCATCAATCCTACTGAAGAAGTGGCTTTTGTCAATTTAAAATTGGCAATCAGGATTAAATATTCCTGTTGACAATGCGCCAGACTAGAAAGTTTATGGTTTTTTACCTCATCAGGAAAGAAGTACTGCCCTTTCTTGTGCACCAAAAGGACGAAGAAACCTCTTAAGCAATAAACAGAGGGGCAGAAGAAGACTGACTATTCAAAGATGGAACCAGTTGTTTGATGGTTAACGACTCAAGGATTATGGAAGAGTTTCATCGGCAGCTTGCTCCAAGATTTCCAAAATCGTCATAGGAAATGCAAGCCTTACATTAGAATGTTCCCTATGTTCATCCTTACTCAAAAAGAACACCCTGTTCTTGGCCAACACCACGATGAGTCAACTCGCACTCAGCATTCTTTGTTGGATCGACATAAGTCCCGAAGTTATATCTGAGGCAAGTATACTTATAGACCACCAAAGAACGCATAAGGTTGGAAACAGTGTCTTTAAATCTAAAAAGATCCAGTTGTTCTTGGATTCCTTAGAACGAGTTTGGGATTGAGACAGTAAAAGTTTTTCTTTAAAATCTGCCTCAACGTAGTTAAAAATATTTCAGCGTTCGTTAAATGCAAAGAAATATAAAAATCAAGTTTAGGTACTGTAGGTACAGGAATTCTTGGCTGAAATTTATTATTCAAGATTTTTTTTAGATATTTCTCAAATAAAAGTTTGGAGTAGCGGTTATTCTGAAAGTATTTTCTTAGGAACTCAACCTCATGTACCCGGCTTGCTAGAAGTCAACACTTTTCCGATTATATATATATATATATATATATATATATATATATATATATATATATATATATATATATATATATATATATGAGTGTGCATGAATAAAATAGTTATTGTTTGAACGGTTATTAGGTTAAGTTTAATTAATGATGAAGATTTCCTGCCAGAGCCAAGTCAAAAGTTTCGTCAACGCTGAATTAAATTGTATATGACATGCCACTTTTTTTTTTTTTTTTTGAGAGAGAGAGAGAGAGAGAGAGAGAGAGAGAGAGAGAGAGTCTGGAGTTACGAAAATCAAGTTGTCTTATTTCGACGGGAACCCCGTGACATCCTTTCACGGTCTGTGACTGCCTGAACATCACGATCCTCAGGTGGGAGTTGAATATTCAGACTCGATCACTGGGTAATACAGAATTGTTAAAAAGGTTCTTGTGTGGTCAATAAATATTTTCTTTTCTCTCTTACTGAAATATTTCGTCTTCGCTGTTTTGCAGAAAATTCCTATGTACCAAAATTCTGTACATGTCACGCCACAGATTCATTAACTAATAGCACAGTGTTATCATTCATCATTAGAATTGGTCATGAATCATACATCTTTTTACGTATTATTTATTTCATTTCATTTAAAACTGAAAAGAAAAGATTGGGAAAGGAGAAAGGGGTGGCTGGTTGGTTGTAGGGGAGGGGGCAGTCTTTGGTGTATGAAGGGGACACACGACCGTGAACATCCCTCCCAATACAATAACTGATGAAAGCCGCTCTCGTTTCTGCCACTCTTAAATCTTTGTGTTGGGGAAAGGGACGAATATAGATAAATATAGAGCTCCATTTTTTTTCCTCTCATGCACGACTATTATTCAGATAAGGAAGGGTCATGTGATGGTAAAACGGGCTCGTGATAGGAGGATAGCAAAAGAATAGAGGGATAGCTCTGATGGCATCCAAAAGAAAGAATAAAATAAAAAAAAAAAGAGTCGAGTGTAGCGTCAGCAGCGGGCTGGTGCATGTTATATGATAGCTGTACATCACCCAGAATTCCTATTGTCGCTGGAATGGACTTTTTGGAAGATTTTTCTCGATTCCGTAAACAAAGCCGCGCTCGGTTATTGACGAGTGGAGTTAATTTTCTCTGTTCGGGTCGCGTCTAAACAAGGACACTCGCGGCCGTAAATTGTTCTGCGATAAGATTACTTTGAATACTAAATCCCCTGCTTTGTTCTTCATCATCGACGTATGTAAAATGATATTGATTCCGTTCAGATTCAGACCATGAGCTGACTACAGAATAATTATTGTCCACGTACAGATTTCATAAAATCAACGATGTGCCAAATAAAAGGACCCTAAGTACGACATTCTCCAAACCAATATGAATGTTATATTCGTTCTTTGTTAGGTCAGTATAGATTATTGTAGAAATTCCTCATTAGTTACTTATTTCAATAGAAACTTTTGAGAGTACAGTATGTCGTAATGGTTTCTGGGCATGATTTTGGTCAGTTTTCTGTAAGTGATAATAATGATAACTGTTACTCTTATGTTACTCTTATCAGTATCGAGTATCAAGAATAACTAAAAGTATCTTAGAATTGATATTGGAATGCAGCTTAAACAAAAACAAGTGAAAAACCAAATATAATGCGATATCATCTGTATGTCCTTTTGCCATTCCTTGAGGTGAAGATATAAATGATCTCTTAATATTACCTAAAATAGATGCATGAAGGTCATGAAATAAAGCCAGTTAGAAGGAAATTACCAGTTGCACTTAGCAGCAAGATTCTGTTTTGAACATTTTGTTTTCCGCAAATCGAAAACAACCAAGTCCACCTGAATAATTTCAGGAATATATATATTATATACATATATGTATATATATGTGTGTATATATATATATATATATATATATATATATATATATATATATATATATATATATATATATATATGTCTAAAATTCCACAGTAAGTCGGTTTGATGGAAATTTCACCCTAACCTACTTTTTGTTTATGATGAAAATAATGTTTACTTTGTAAATTACATCGAATAGGATCAGTAACCCTTATAAAAGATTTAATGAGATGAATTATGATAGCGTAAGAGTAATATAAACACGCAGACATCTAATGCTAATAGAAAACTGAAGCTACATGAAATAACGGTGAATAGAAGTGTGAGTTATAGCCTCGTGGGTTTACATGGAGTTATTTGGGATTTTATGGAGCGTAAGCCAAATTAGTAGTGAACAAGTTATGAATAACAGGTAATTGTATGAATGGTGATTAAAAGTCAGTGGTATTTGATATTCTAATATTAAACTTTTTCACTCTTGTTGCAAAGTGATTGAAGGATGAAAAGAATGGGAATAAAAATAGAAGCGTTCGTAATATGGCACCCGGCGATGAGAATAAAAATTGGAATATTCAACTTGATGCCACGATAAAATTGTTAACTCCGTTCAAAAATATGTTAAGTAAAATTGATTCGTATCCAAACAAAGTCGCCATTTAATTGAAACTTGACTGATGCAAACGAAATAATTTGGAAATATGGGATTTTACAGAAAGAAGGAAAAAACGTGATGAATACAACCTCCAAATACCTTATAAAATAAAGAGGAACGTCACAGATTCAATTATTTCGTAAGTCAGATAAAGATGAATGGATATTATAAGAGAAAGAAGAACAGAATTAACCCATGGTATGGGGATGGAAGGAAAAATGAATCAAAAGTTGAACATTCCAAACATTCTCCAGTACAATACACATGTATGGAAGAGTAAAATTAAAAGCGAATCCGACGCAAAATGTATTACTTGTCAAGTAGAACGGAGTTACAAAGAGGAAAGCAGATAATAATGAAATCAGAGGGACTGTTTTGTTTCGAATACACGCAAGCGGTAGGAAAAAACACTAAACCAGACCGAATCATTACGCTCAGAATAGCAAATTAATGAAACAAGAGAAAACCCACCCAGAGTCTTCGAGCAAAGAATGAGTTGGTGGTGTAAAAAAGCCGAAAATCAAATGATGTAATAGATAAGAGAGAAAATTCGAAATTGAATGATTTCACAGAGATACCTCAGAAAGAATGTATGAATTCGAGATAAATTGATTAAAGGGGAACCTGTAAAATAGGACACACCAATACAAGTAACAGAAGTGGGAGCTGGTGTAGTATCTGGTTTACATTAAGCACAAAGATTAGTGTTAAGGAGACGAGAGTGAAACTTGTATTACATGCCAAATGAACTACGCTTATGCAAGTAACAAAGAGAAAGTGGAACCTCATACGTTATCTGCTGACTAGAACAAAAGGAAGAAAGAAAAGAGATGAAAATGGAACCTGGCACGTTGTATGTCAGAAAACACACATGGCCATGAGAGAGCAGACAAGGTTAAACCCGGCGCATTATATGTCAGATTGAAAGTATGAATACAATAAGAGACGGAAATGAAATCTGACAAATATGTCAGATAGAGGGCACGGATACCACAGGAGATGTGAATGTGAACTCGAGACATTATGTTGCAGAGGCTCGGATATGGGGCTAAGATGAGAATAGGAGTATTATAGGACACGACGAAAAATATCGAACAGGATGCAAATATTCAATAGAAGAGACGGATTTGAAATCTAATACATTATGGTACACGTAAAATGCAAGAACAGGTAATATGACTTTTTCTTGCAGAGAATGCACTGAGGGAAGCGAATATGGAACCTGAATCCTTTATATATATATATATATATATATATATATATATATATATATATATATATATATATATATATATATGTAACTCTTTATGTATGTATGTATATATATATGAGTGTGTGTGTATACATTGTATATATGTACATGTTTATCAACACGTCAACGTGAGATAACGAAAGTACAAAGTTATATATAAATTATATATATATATATATATATATATATATATATATATATATATATATTATATATAAATTTATTTATATATATGTATATCTATCTATCTATCTATCTATCTATCTATCTATATATATATATATATATATATATATATATATATATAATACTAAGGACCTCATTCAAACTGGATGGTATTTAATGGAGTTTTTATTCAAAAAGTTACAAGCTTTCTTGGACAAACAGTCCACATTATCAAGTATCCGTACAATGGATTGTACGGATACTTGATAATGTGGACTGTTTGTCCAAGAAAGCTTTGTATTTTTTTGAATAAAACTTCCATTAAACATCGAACTAACTCTAATAATTCTATAATACACAGAACAATTGTGTATGTGATGGATTAATATATATATACATATACACATATTTTCAGCTCGAACTCAGGAGGATAAAAACCTTACTCATTATACGCACGCTCATTTTATGTTATATATATATATATATATATATATATATATATATATATATATATATATATATATATATATATATATATATATATATATATATATATATAAATATATATGTGTGTGTGTGTGTGTGTGTAATATATTTTACACATAAACATACACGCATACATATATATACATGTGTATATGTATATATATACATATATATATATATATATATATACATATATATATATATATATATATATATATATATATATATATATATATATATATATATATATAAAACATAAATGAGCGTGCATTATAATGAATGATTATTCCACATTTATCCTCTCGTTGAAGTTGAAATTATAATATATATATATATAATATATATATATATATATATATATATATATATATATATATATATATATATATTATTTTTGACGTATGGACATGCGAGAACATGGAAGTGGAACTTGACGCAATATATCTATTATCGACCTACGGAAGTAATAGAGAGGTGAAAGTGGAACATAACATTTTTATTTTCCCAACACGCAGCCACAAGAAGACGCTAAAATCTGATACAGTATTTCCTTCAACGCACAGTGGTACCTGACATATTTGATTTGATTTTCGACGTACGGAAGCGAAAGAAGAAAATGAGTGAAACGTGACATGATATATCAAATGGATGACTCTGAAAGAAGCCTTCATCTCTTAAACTTTTTCCTTTCTTTTAAACCCTAGATAGATTTAAAGATCAGAAATACCAATCACACATTGACTTTGTTTTAATCCTTCTTTATCTCGACCTTTGTTCTTCAAATACCAATTTCTTTTGATCGTATGTTGACACATTTTCAGACCAATTTCTGCTTTTCTCTTTTATCCGCAGATAATGGTTTGGGTGCTTCTGTATATATTCTTTACACGTTTCTGATTACTAAAAAATGAATTCATATATATATATATATATATATATATATATATATATATATATATATATATTTATACATATATATGAATATATATATATATATATATATATATATATATATATATATATATATATAACTCGAATATACTATATATATATATATATATATATATATATATATATATATATATTATATATATATATATGAATATACTGTATCATATATGTATATATATATATATATATATATATATATATATATATTTCTCTTAAATATGTGTGTATACACACAAACACAAATCCATAAATACATACACATGTATATTTATATAGCTATTTAACATACATACACACACTATATATATATATATATATATATATATATATATATATATATAATATATATATATATATATATATATATATATATATATATATATATATATATTAGCTGACCAACCCGGCGCTGCCTGGGAAAACTCGGAATGACAACCAATAATCTCTCTCCTCCCTAACACCCCTCTACTCTCTTTCTTTCCTCTCCCTCTCTCTCTCTCTCCCTTCCTGTAAGATAGTTGCTTCAATTACATAGCTAGTATTTTGACATTTTATATTCCTCCTCACCCTGGAAAACTCTGGTGACAACTGATAAACTATCCCTATCTCTCTCTCTTTCTCTCTCCTATTCTTCATCGTCCCCACTTTGTACTCATAACTCTCCCTCTCTCTCTCTCTCTCTCTCTCTCTCTCTCTCTCTCTCTCTCTCTCTCTCTCTCTGACTTAAAGGGCATCAAGAGTGTTACTATTCATCTCAGCGACCTCGAAAACTATGGATTAGACAGTAATACCTGTCATTTGTGGTTATTTTTTACATGCCACCCACTTCCCACAACCCCCTTTGGTGTCAGTGATGTCTTACCCTCACAGTATTCTTACCCAGGTAGTAAGTTCAATGTCCATCAAGTTTGGTTGAAATTGCTCATTGCGTTTCAGAGTTATGCTGAAACATACACACACATACATACATATATATATATATATATATATATATATATACATATATATTTATATATATATATATACAGTATATTAATACTATGTTTGTAGATTATGTATATATTATGTATCTAATTATAGTATATATATATATATATATATATATATATATATATATATATATATATATATACATATTATAATTGACAATTAATCTATATCACATGAAAGTAATACATACACACATATATGTGTGTGTGTAATACACATGCGTGCCTGTATATTACCTTCATGATATATATTAATTGTTAATTATAGTCTGTACACATATGTATATATATAACATATGTACTGTATATCACCGTTTCCCGTAAAGAATTGTTACCTATTAAAAAGAAAAAAGGCAGTGACGGTCATCGCTATTTTATACTCCAACTTCTTAAACATGGATGGGTCTCATGTTCAAAAACTTTCCATTGCATTAGTTGCTATATACTCGCAAACAGAAGGCTCTTCAGCAATGCGTAGAACCAGCGTACGTACGCTGCGCAATTTACCCTGCCTATTGCATATACTCTTGCTCTGCTTACTTATTCCACTCCATCCGTCCTGCAGCGCACATCCCTCTAGTTCAGTTGATGCTTTAACACACATTTTACATGAACAAGGAGAATTGGATTAAAGTACCATTTTACATTCCAACCATGGGCCCCTTATACTCTTCTAGTCACTTCATCTTTTACACACATTCCCTCCTTGCTTTACTTATTCTGTGACTTGCCACTTTTCTGATAATATCATCACTCATTATATTTACTCCCAAATACAGTGTGAACAAACTACTTCCATTTAACCACAACCCCAGATTAGCCCTGGGATTTTCCACTTATATAACAAATGCATCTCTTCAACCGTACACAAGAAGTACACCTGACATCAGTTTATCTACGGTATTGAACAGGGTTTATGCATTTCAGGTGTTATTCTGAAATGATAAAATTGTTGAGAATTAATTTACATTGTCGTTCTTAGACAACAGAAACACGTCAAGCTTCTGAATTTTCCACGTTACAACATATATATATATATATATATATATATATATATATATATATATATATATATATATATATATATATATATATATATACTCTTTACTCTCTCTGTAATAATGCATATATAGTACAATAAAATGGCGCATTTGTTGAAAAAAGTGAAATCTGAAAAGCTAATATTTGGTGAACTCCGAAACGATCTAATTACGATCACATTTACGCCCGCCTCCCCCTTCCTGCAACGATACGAGCATCCCTTAATAAATCAGAATGCACGAAAAAGCAGAATCCATTC
>NW_027100719.1:4231375-4251375 GCF_040412425.1 Macrobrachium rosenbergii | reverse complement strand
GTAAATCTTTGCTCACTCTACTTAATTTATTCGTTTTTATTTACTATTAGTCTAGTATCTCTTTCCACTTTATCAGTTGTAACTTTTTTTCTTACTGTAGTTTCTATCATTTGCGTTACAGTTCATCGCGTCCTCTGGGTAACGGAAATATGCTACATCTAGAGCCACAACATCATTCTTCAATTCCCTTCATCCCCCATTTGCTCTCCTAATACATTTTGGACATCGATAATCTCTTGCTCCTTGTATTTGTAAACTTGAGCACTCTTAAGACACGGCCTGTTACGTTCGGTTCAACTTACGGGATTCAGCCTCACATCTCTGATAATTCTCTGTTTTCATCGCATTCTTATACTTGTTTTGATAGTTGTTTTACCATTATTCTTCTTTTATTAGAAAAGAACACTGACCAAATCGATCAATCTGTGAAATAAATGTCATAGCTAAGTTTCCTCGCAGAATTCTTACTCTTACCATATTATTACTTCCAGTCACAGTGTCCAAATAAAGCCATTATGATTTAAATTATTCTGTTAAGTACTATTTGTATTATTATTGTGTATATATATATATATATATATATATATATATATATATATATATATATATATATATATATATATATATATATATATATATATCGTTTTCTGCTCGTGTGCAGCTTTTGCGAGGAAACAACTGGAACCAATATCAAGACCTGGTTACTTAATTTTTAATCACCTTAATTCTATAGTGATGTAAAAATAGGTTGGCAAGATGTGTAGTTGAGTTCATGTCATTAGGCAGTACGTTTTTAAAAAGTAAAATTATTTGTATACAAATTGTTACCCAGTAATGTGCTTCTGACTTGTTTATGTGAAGAAAATTTCTAATTTTTCAATATCTATTACAAAATATTGCTGTTAAATTTCTCTCAAGCCGTTAGGAGGAATATTCGTTTACAAAGGACTGGTATCATAAACTGATTTTACATGTTATTTCTCATTAATCATATCTAAAAATATTAAGACTTCCTGATTGTTATCATGCATCCATCATATGAATTTTTCTGTTGCATCACAGTAACTCTTGTATTCTTCTTTTTTTTTTTTAGTTTAAATGATTCTCTTATGAAGCCAGCATGTTGCTTTGCACCGCAAAAAAACGAGAACACAGTAGACCTAACTGTAATTGGATTCTTGTAAGATTTGGGGATCCAGTATGGTAAACTGTCGTTTTCTGCTTAACCATTTTTATTACCTGAATTGATGTTTATCTGATTCTGTTTTTGCTCTACCATCTGCATTTTCCACCAGCCTTTCTATATATAAAACTGCCACCGTATAACATCTTAATTTCGCTTTATATCGTTATGAAGAAATACCATTTGTAAATAAATTAATAATTTAGTTCTACCTTGTCACATATATTCAAATATGAAGCTCCAAAAAGCTGATTCATATCGAATTCACGTTGCCGTGGGAATAACTTACTCCAATAAGGAATATAAATAATTCACCTGGCCGGGAATAACTTGCAAAAGGAACAAATATTTCACCTTACCATGGGAATAACTTAGTAAAAAAACGAATATAAATAATTCACCTGGCCAGGGGAGTAACTTAATCCAAAAATGAATATAAATAATTTTAGTCCAAAAAGGAATATAAATAATTCACCTTGCCAGGGGAATAACTTACTCCAAAAAGGAATATAAATAATTCACCTGGCCAGGGGAATAACTTACTCCAAAAATGAATATAAATAATTCACCTGGCCATTGGAATAACTTAGCCCAAAAAGGAATATAGATAGTTTTATTCCAAAAAGGAATGTAATTAATTCAGTTTGCCATGGGAATAACGTACTCAAAAAAAGGAATATAAATAATTCACCCGGCCAGAATAACTTACTCCGAAAAGGAATATAAATAATTCACCTGGCCAGGAATAACACTCAAAGGAATATAAAATAATTCACCTTGCCAGGGAAATAACTTACTCCAAAGAATATAAATAATTCACCTTACCATGGGAATAACTTACTCAAAGGAATATAAATAATTCACTTGGCCAGGTGAATAACACTCCCAAAGGAATATAAATAATTCACCTGGCCAGAATAACTTAGTCAAAAGGAATATAAATAATTCACCTTGCCACAGGGAATAACACTCCAAAAAGGATATAAATATTCATCTTACCACGAATAACTTAGTCCAAAAAGGAATATAAATAATTCACCTGGTCAGGGAATAACTTAGTCCAAAAATGAATATAAATAATTCACCTGGCCAGGGAATAACTTACTCCAAAAAGGAATATAAATAATTCACCTGGCCAGGGGAATAACTTACTCCAAAAAGGAATATAAATAATTCACCTGGCCAGGGAATAACACTCAAAAGGAATATAAGTAATTCACCTGAGGATCTTTATAAAAAGGAATATAAATAATTCACTAGCCGGGATAACTTACTCAAAAAGGAATATAAATAATTCACCTGGCCAGGGGAATAACTTAGTCCAAAAAGGAATATAAATAATTCACCTTACCATGGGAATAACTTAACTTACTCTAAAAGGAATATAAATAATTCAACTTACCATGGGAATAACTTACTCCAAAAAGGAATATAAATTATTCACCTTACCATGGGAATAACTCAGTCCAAAAAGGAATATAAATAATTCACCTGGCCAGGGGAATAGCTTACTCCAAAAAGGAGTATAAATAATTCACCTTACCATAGGAATAACTTACTCCAGAAAGGAATATAAATAATTCACCTTACCGAATATAAATAATTCATCTGGCCAAGGGAATAACTTAGTCCAAAAAGGAATATAAATAATTCACCTCACCAATAGGAATAAGAATTACTTCAAGAGGAATATAAAATGTTACTTATTAACTTCACCAGATTCGAACTTACGTTTTATTAGAGTGATGTTTACGGGTGACGGACGTTATCCATTCGTCTGCCTTGACAGTTGAATGGATAATGCCACTGCCACCTGCATATCATTCCGGCGAGTCATAGTTTCGACTTAACTGATAATAAAACTGCCATATATCAGTCCAACAGGGTATACGAACGAATTTATGTTAGAATTCCCTTTTGGTGTTAGCTATTTACATGGTAAAGTGAATTCAGTAATAATTTGTGGCTTAATATTTAAACGATAATAAGAAATGTCATTTAGCAAATTGACAGAGTTAGCAATATATATATATATATATATATATATATATATATATATATATATATATATTCTATATATATATATATATATATATATATATATATATATATATATATATACATATACAATACATATATATACATAAATGCATACACATATACACACACACATATTTATACATATATATATATATATATATGTATATTTATATGTGTGTGTGTGTAAAAAACTACAACTTTTAGTTTCACAAATGACATTTTTATTATAATATTTACATATTAATCACAAATAATTTATCACTGAATTCACTTGCAATCCTAACTAACACCAATAAGGACTTCTAACCTGAATTCCACGTAAGTGAATCCATACAAAATGGATTCACGTTCTCTTCCTTTTAGGATGGTGCGTTCTGGTTTTCGTTTTACATAAAGAATGTTAGCCCAGCATCCTATCTGTTTCACTTCAAAGAAGTTCAGCACTGTTGTTCATTCTTTATAAAGAATGAAGGCAGAAGTCGTTCATGGCTTATTACCAATATTTTAATAATTATTGCTACTCGTAGCGTTTTTAGTGAATCGTTTATCTAAAAGGTATTCTGAAGAATTATGTATGTGAAAACTATATTTGATCTTGGCTGACATTTTCGAAATATTCATTCTTGATTTTGAAATTTAGGCTGTTATAGTATTTATGTCAACCTCTTTAATTCAGGCAACTTGTTTTCGGTTCTGTTTTTTATATTGGATAAGACTTCAAACACCAGATTCCTGAATGAGATATCCAGTTGTGAAAGAATTAGAACATTCTTTTTGCGTTGTAGTATACAATAGAGGTGAATAGTTTTGAAAGTTTGACCACAGACACATACACACACACACACACATATATATATATATATATATATATATATATATATATATATATATTTATATATATATATATATATACGATAATATATATATATATATATATATATATATATATATATATATATATATATATATATATATATATATATATATATATATATATATATGTATATATAAAAAAGACAAAATCATGAAGGAAGAGAAACACTGGAGTGTTCTTCAGCCTAAATGAATTAATCTTTATTACTACTATATTAATCACGTTCCATACTTTAGTGATTCATTTATATATATATATATATATATATATATATATATATATATATATATATATATATATATATAATAATGTGTGTGTGTGTGTGTTTATACTCTGCTTATGTATGTATGTATTTATATATATGTATATATATATATATATATATATATATATATATATATATATATATATATATATATATATTTATATATTTATATTTATTTGTATTGCTGTAATTACTGTGCACGGAATTTGCAGGCATACTAAAGTTTTTATTCCGTCATTCTTTGTTATATTTTATTTCTATCTGGCTTACACAAATTTTTGGCTCCCACAGCGTATTGTATAATAGTGATAATGTCAGATACAATACAGTTGTAGCGCTCGCACGCTATGTTATATTACACTGATGATGGCAATGTTTTCTAAGAATGTAGCTTCATTTCAGTTCCATAATTGATAATGATATATGGTAAGGCCATAACTCGCATTACTGAATTATAATGCAACACTCAGTTACGAGACATTGTAGCCAGTATTCACAGTTACATAATATTAGTAATATGAGGCAAAATATAGGATATAAGACCTGCTCTTATTTTCATTGACTACTATTGTGAGACCTTGTATGGCTTACATGTAAAATTCGTATTATTTGAAAAATAACTATATACTATATATACACACACACACACACACACACACACACACACACACACATATATATATATATATATATATATATATATATATATATATATATATATATATATATATATATATATATTTGTGTATAACTGAATCACGAAATATGGAACTTGTGATGAATATATAAATAAAGATAAAATCCACAGAAGGAAACGGAAACACTGGAGTGCTGCAGAGGCAACTTTCGACACAAGTCCTTTGCTTAGCAGACTGAAGAAATATAAAGAGTATGTTTACAAAGAAAGCTCATATAAATGACAGATGCAGAGTTATAAAAGGAAACATGTACCTGGGAATCCCAACACAATTGAAAAGTGGTAATTTGCGACAAGTTAAATATTTAAGAGGTTTTTACAAAGGATTAGGATCAACCGTTCAGGAGCAGGGACAGGACAATTAAAAGATTATACAGGTTCGTGACTGACCACCTAAAATTTTTAGTACAACACAATAATTCTCTTTTTTTTTTTGTAAACAATAACTTTTGCAAGATGAACATTTTTACAAATAAAATTACTATTAACTCTGGATATATAGAAAATATAAATCAAGTATTTACCTTGTAATTAAGTCAGTGATTTTATCTTGCAGGTCATTCTTGAACATTTTTCTAATACAGGGTCCAAATAATATTACATGCCAGGAGCTAAGATTAAAGTACAGCTGAAGAAGTAAGCTGGATAATAGCAGACTCAATAGATTTCTTGAAGAGAAATCTTTCGATCTGGCATCACTGAACTTTCAGTCCAATTTATCTACTGAGAGTTTTCACTTAAATGAATGAATATAGCATTAGATGCTTGTCCAGTTTTGACTGAATACTTATGTTGCTTGATACGTACATCTAAATCTTTGCTAGATTGGCCAATATAAAAAGAGGGGCAATCCAAACATGGAATTTTATATATTATGTTGTTGTTTTCTTTAGGACTATTTTTTATTAACATTCTTTTGAGTGTGTTATTATAAGAAAAAAAGAGGTTTACATTAAAAGGTTTTAACAATGATTTTATGCTTTCAAAATACAAATAAAACAAAGCTAAGAATGTTCTTAGGGTTTCTTTCTTCATGTTACTCATATAGAACTTTTTGTGGGCTTTGTTATAACAAATATCTAGTATATGTGAAGGATAACATAAATCTGTCCTATTTTTCTTATGTATTCAATTTCTTTATCCAAATACTGGGGACTGACAATACGCAAGGCTCGTAAAAACATAGAGGATAAAATTGATATTTTGATGTTGAGGTGATGGCCTGAATAAAAATGGACATAAGTTAAGTTGTTGGTTGATTTCCTATAAATACTGAATTTACATTGAAATGGTTCTCTATGTATTAAAACATCTAAGAAAGGAAGGCAATTGTCTTTTTCTAATTCTAACGTAAACTTAATGGATGGTACCTGGTTATTCAAATTACAGAGTAAATCATTTACATCAATACCAGCAGGCAAAACAGCTAAAATATCGTGGAATTCTTTGAAAAACGATATATACTAATATCATTTATGCTCGCTGAAGTGGTATGGGTTGTGTTGACGTGTTGCTGTTTGCATAGCTGTCATTGATAATAATGATTTGCTCTGTATTTAAGTGGCCGAACACCATCGTAAGCTTACGTTGGGGTGAAAAGACAGTACTCCTTCTTGAATGTTTTAATATGAAGACAGTAATGTGAAATCGACAACAACAACATGTTCGACACAGCTAGAACCTCACGTCAGCATCAAGGCCTCAATGTTTTACGGTCTTTACTGTTGTCAGTCCCAATATTTGAATAAGCTACATGAAAAACAGGGTTCAGGCACTGTTGTCTTCACATACTACTAGATATTTGTTATAACAAGCCCACAAAATTCTACTTAGTGTGAAAGAAAAAACTAGGAGTATTCTTGCTTTGCCTTATTCAGTACTAACATAAATCATTGTTAAAGCAGTAACAAACATAGTTTTTGCTATGTAACACACTCAAATGTTAATAAAAAACTGGTCTAAAAAGCTAACAACACCAACAAATTCCGTATTTGAATTGCCCCTCTTGTAATCTAACGAAATTTGGGTAACACGTGATGGCTGGCATAGTATTCGGTCAAAAAGCTGAACAACATCCAATGCTATATTCATTCATTTAAATCTCACGAGATAATTGGACTGAAGATTCGGTGATACTTCCGGATCGGGCTCTCTTCAGAAGCTCGGAGTGCTGCTATTATCAGCTTACTTTCGGTTAACAGTACATTGTAACAGAAAATGTTCAAGTGACTAGGCTCGTCACGACAACACAAAGGTAACTACTTGTTTATATTTTCTACTTACTATCCGTATGTTTAATATATTTTTATTTGTAAAATGTTCATCTTTACAAAAAAGAGTGTATTGTTTACAAAAAAAAGAGAACATTGTGTTGTACTAAAAAACACAGGTGTTGATCTGTTCTAATCTTTTAATTGTCTGTCCTGCTCTGAACGATTGTCTAATCCTTTGTACTCTTTAAATATTGTCCTGTTTTAACAGTTCTAATTCTTTCAGGTATGTTGAATTCAGGCCTGTTTCTTATAATCCCCGTCTGTCATTTATGAAACACTTCTTTTATAAACTTCGTCTGCTTAAGTAAAGGACATCGCACTCCAGCTCGTGAATTTCATCTTTATTTATATGTTGTGTGTATATACACATATGCGTGTGTGTACACTTTTACGGAAACTAAAATGCAATCTACTGTATTCTTCAGCAGTGTAATATAACGAAGCGTACGAGCTACAACTTGTATTGCATTGACATTATGCTATTATACAACAAACAATGGGAATTTAAAAATTTTATATATATATATATATATATATATATATATATATATATATATATATATATATATATATATATATATATATATATATATATATATATATATATATATATATATATATATATATATATATTATATATGCATGTTGTAAGTATGTATGTATGTATGCATTTAAATATATACCTCTGCTAAATTCCCATTTCTTTACTTTACAATCTTATATAGCTGTTATGTAGGACAGTATAAAAAACGCTGTCGTTTGGATTGTTATATGTGTCCATTACTTGAACCATGGAGCCGTCTCAGTGTCCCGTTCATTGGCCGGGAAGCGCCTTTCAGCATGCCAGGCCCTCCGGGCATAATCCTTCCTGTAAAAACAGACACGCCAGAATCCTCTGCAGTGTCTTATCTCATTGCTGCTCTTACACGCACCTTTTGTATTTCGTTATTTTATTTCTATTGACAGTTTTTTTTTTTTTGGTGGGATGGAGTTTAATACTCTCTCTCTCTCTCTCTCTCTCTCTCTCTCTCTCTCTCTCTCTCTCTCTCTCTCTCTCTCATAAATGTATATTCACGCAACATTCGTATATATACAGCTGTATGTAAAAGCGTTTATATGTGTGGTAACAGAGACGCATATGTGTATATGAATTCATATATATATATATATATATATATATATATATATATATATATATATATATATATATATATATATATACATATATATATATATGTTATATAAATATATATATATACTGTATAAATTGAAGTTTACTATGTTGTAGCTTGTGAACGTACACTCACCCAGACAAGTATGCATACATACACACACACACACGACACACATACATATAATATATATATGTGTATTTATATATATATATATATATATATATACATACATTGTTCAATGTGTGGAGTGTATGTATAAATAACATGTATATATGTGTGTGCCTGTGCATGTGCGTGCATGTATACATACCTTTTTGTGTGAGTGGATCTCTTAAAGCTTAATCTTGCATTTGCTTTGAAATATGTAGTTATATATATATATTTAATATATATGTATATATGCTCTCTAACCTCTATATATTTCTGCTATACATACATACATACATACATACATATGAAAAGCTCACAGGATCACAGTATTTTATGAATTACAATACACAGTAGATGTTTGATTAATAATAGTGGCCAAAGTCATTGGGGGTCTTGAGAGAATGCTTGGCTGGTGTCTGGCGCTCATCCTGATTATGAAAACTGTGCGAGTGTCAAATGGGTCAGATATTCTTGAGACATGAGAATATCCCTGCCAGGCGACAAGACTGTGAGTTTGTTCGTCGGAAATGTCTGGGTTCCGGAGAATTCATTCAAATGTGAGTTTTTTGGGGTGGAGGCCAGGGTGTGAAGGTGTTAGTCATCAAACAAATTATCATTTGAAGATCAACACCGAGATTGATAGAAGCCTTTGGTGAAGGCTCTGTAGTTCGAGACCTGTCGATTGAGACTGCGAACATTGCTGTTTGGAGGTAGGAAACATTTAAGATTTCCCAAACTGTAGATTGTTCTTTTCAATTAACATATATCTCATTTGTATCTGGCACTTTTTACAATGTGTGTACTTTATAAGTAACATGGGAGGAATTCCCATATCTTTATTTTTATACATTTGTTTAATAAAGGTTTTATTTGACTTCAGATGTTTCGCTGAGGAAGAGCCATAAGATGTACTCATTGGGGAAATATACTGGACTTTAACTTATTTTGACCTATTGTGGGGAAATTATTTAGAGAGAATAATTAGTTGAATATAGTGGTCCTTAATATATTTGATCATCTGGTGAACATTAGTATTCCATTTTATTTCATCTCTTGTTTCTTGCAATCCAGTTATGTTAGATTATTGTCAAATAAATTATTCCAGGTAATGCTTGTTTCACTATAGACCTGAGAGAGAGAGAGAGAGAGAGAGAGAGAGAGAGAGAGAGAGAGAGAGAGAAAGTATATCTTAGTTTAACCAGACCACTGAGCTGATTAACAGCTCTCCTAGGAGCTGGCCTGAAGGATTAGATTTATTTTTACGTGGCTAAGAACCAATTGGTTACCTAGCAACGGGACCTACAACTTATTGTGGAATCCGAACCACATTATAGCGAAAATGAATTTCTATCACCAGAAACAAATTCCTCTTGTTCTTCACTGGCCGGTCAGAGATTCGAACTCGTGACCAACAGAGTGGTAGCTGAGAACGGAACCCACTGACCCAGCGAGGACTAGAGAGAGAGAGAGAGAGAGAGAGAGAGAGAGAGAATGTGTGTATGTACAAATGTACGTCGCCAGTAGCCACTCTGAGGCGGTCACTATCGAGCTACCAGTAGATGGGACTTCTTGACTTTTAGCAAATGGGATTACTCTTTGCTGGGTAATATATATATATATATATATATATATATATATATATATATATATATATATATATATATATATATACACATACATATACATTCATATACATACATATACATACATATACATACATATACATACAATATATATATATATATATATATATATATATATATATATATATATATATATATATATATATATATATATATATATATATATATATATATATATATATATATAAATATAATATATTTATATATTGTAAGGAACCACAGATCTCATAGGTTCTCAGTATGTTCAGGTTCTTTTTTTTCTGATTGTTAACTCATGCCAGTATGATATTCGGTAGGCCACTGTCAGATAATGAACAATTCAAGGCAAAAATCTCAAAAGGGAGGAGGTCAAGAACACACTAGGCGAATTAACAAATACGTTTATTACAATAACCCAACTTAAGCTACAAAGAACTCCCCTTGAAAACTGGAACGAGGAGGAAAAGACACACTTGCAAAACATTGCACAAACAACCACCATTCGCCTAGCTAACTTTCGCTCAAGATAAAGGGACAGGAATAAGTAGAAGGTAGAAAAAACAACAATTGCACCCGGGCGTAAATTACGCTAACACACGATAGAAGGAGAAACAGAATAGGAAATATCCTAAAGCCTAATTAAACTAATAACAAAAATACATTTACAAAACATACTTTAAACTTATTCTAATCCAAACTGGAGAGATATACATATATGCGAATACATTGTCGATCAATAAAATCGTCCATTCACAAATATAAGCAGCTGAGTGCTACAGTGGAGCGTCGTCCTTGATATCCCGTCCACACTTAAGGCGTACTCAGAGCGTCCGAAAAAAAAATAAAAAGGTAAGAAGAGTTTCTTAAACACATTTAAGTGGATCTTACGCTTTTCTTCGGCGCTGGGAGGCCCCGTAACGATCCCAGGATGTTAGCAGGCTGAAGGCGAGGGCAGACGAAAGGTGCAGCAACACCACACAGGACACTCGGCAGGGCACAAGAGGAAATGCTTGGCTAAGGGTGGGGGTGCCACCTACGACCAGAGTCAATAAATAAAGATGCCAACACAGCACACGGCTCATAGGGTGGCAAAGTAGTTTGCGCCACCAATAGTCGTCTCCAAACAAGCAGTAGGGGTGCCAAGGAAGTGTCATAGACGTAAAATAAATATCTGCCTTCAGAAGAAAAAGGTGCTAAACATCCTCTAAAGCGGGACCGATGTACACTGAAACTGGAGGCAACATCGAAAGACTCCACGTCAATTTCGGGTGGAGTGGGCAGCGGGCGGCAAACGGCCAGACCATCACCAACAAGCATGAAAATAAAAACATTCTTACATGGGTGATGTATCTATTAGCGCAAAACAACCGTTGAGGGGGGGTGAAAATACCCAAGTCCAGCCTTCAAGAGTCAAATGATAAACGAAAACAAAATTTTTTAAAACTGGACAAAACTAATAAAAAATGTACTCAAATTTAAATAAATGGGTATGCAAGAAATGAATTTACGTTACTTCATTATAATATATATGTGTATATACATATACATTTATATATATATATATATATATATATATATATATATATATATATATATATATATATATATATATATATATATATATATATATATATATATATAAATATATATATATATATATATATATATATATATATATATATATATATATATATATATATATATATATATATATATATATATATATATATATATATATATATATATATATATATATATATATATATATATATATATATATATATATATATATATATATATATATATATATATATATATATGTGTGTATATATATATATATATATATATATATATATATATATATATATATATATATATATATATATATATATATATATATATATATATATATATATACATATACTGTATATATATATATTACATGTAAGATCTTGAGCGCTTATCTGAATGTATATTTTATTCTACTCACTTGCTCTACTTCCATAATCGCTTGTACATGACCTCAAAAGAAATTGAGGAACAGATAACAGCAACCAACAGGCAAAGTGAAAGAAGCGCTTAGCAAAGGAACCTTGAAATATCTAAAAGAATTACGAGACTGTTTGCAAACAAAGTCAAATCCTTCACTGCAGTCCTTTGGCTAAGGACTTCCTTCTAAAGAGATTCTGTCATCAAGGAACGTTCACTATATACAATTTAGGCCGAAGCCGAGCCTATGAGGTCATTCAGCTCTGAAAGGAAAATGAAGAGTAAAAGGTCTGAAAGGTGTAACAGGAGGAAAACCTCGTAGTTGCTCTATGAAACAATTGTTAGAAAAGGGTGGAAAGAGAGATGGAAGAAAGAGAATGTGAATGAAGGTACAGTAAAAAAGGAACGGAAGGAGTTACAGCCAGGGGCCGAAGGGACGCTGCAAAAAACCTTAAGTAATGCACCGCGTGAAGTGCACTTACGGTACTACCCGCCTACGGAAATCATTTTAAGAGAAGAGGGGAAGACTGACAGAAAATCTCAAATGAATCATATACAACATGGACTGTGCAAATCCAAAAAAAAATTAGTAAATAATCCAGAATATTTTCATCTTCCCTAAATAATTTCTCAAGGCAAAGGAACATTATCTTTACCCATACTATTAAACGTAAAACCTCACGTTTAATGCGGATAATTGAGACAAAAAGGCAAGTGGGATATCTACATCCATAAACCATATCAAAATGAAAGGTTGTATATCTAAAGAGAAAATGTCTTTATTCTTACATTTAAAACTCAGACAACAGTAGATGCACCATCCAAAATCTTAGAAGCAAAGGAAAAAAACCATTGAGCTGTACCGTCGGATGATCTAAGATTTCCACACGCCAGAATATGACAAGAGGTTGTCTGACGGGAGCTAGAAGCTTTCATTTATACGACATTTCGACCTTCAAGCCAGGTACTGTGACACTTTGATCATTTAGCTCTTAAGACGGTGAAAAGAGAGCAACATTGCAAGCAAAACACGACAGCAATGTCGCAAGCCAGATGTGAGTAATATTTCAAGCAATTTCATAAACAAGACATGAGAACAATTTCACAAGTAAGATGCGAGAGCAATATCACAAGCAAGACATGACAGCAACATTGCAAGCAGAATATGAGAGAAAAATTGCAAGCAAGATATGAGAGCAATATTGCAAGCAAGATATGGGGCAATATCATAAGCAAGATATGAGTAATATTACAAGCAAGATAAGAGGTCAGTATTGGAAAAGCAAGAGTTGAGAGCAATATTGCAAGCTAGATATGAGAGATATATTGGAAGCAAGATATGAGAGTAACATTTCGAGCAATATGTGAGAGCATTATTGCAAGTAGCATGAGAGCAAAGACATAAGCAAGACATGAGAACAATTGCAAGCATGATATGAAAGCAATATTGCAAGGAAGATATGAGAGAATTATAACAAGCAAGATATTTCAAGCAATATTTCAAGTAAGATATGAGAGCAATGTCGCAAGAAAGATATGAGAGCAACATTGCAAGTAAGATATGAGAGCAATATAAAAAACAAGATATAACAGCAGTATCACAAGCAATATTGCAAGCAAAACGTGAGAGCAATATTGCAAGCACGACAGGAGAGGAATATCACAAGCAAGATATGAGATATGAGAGGAACATTGCAAGCAATATATGAGAGCAGCATTGCAAGCAAGAAATCAAGAGAAATATTGCAAGCAAGAAATTAGAGCAATATTACAAGCAAGATATGAGAGCAATAATGCAAGCAAGATATGAGAGCAATATTGAAACAAGATGTGGGAGCAATATTGCAAGGAAGATATGAGAGCAACATTGCAAATAGAACATGAGAACAATATCACAAGCAGAATATCAGACCAATATTGCAAGCAAGATATGAGCAATATCATAAACAAGACATGAGAGCTATATTGCAGACAAGATACAAAAAAGTTGCAAGCAAGATATGAGAGCAATACTTCAAGCAAGACACGAAAGCAAAATTGCAAGCAAGGCCGGAGAGAGATATTACAAGCAAGATATGAGAGCAATATTGCAATATGGAAATAAGAGAAATATTGCAAATTAAGAAATCAGAGCAATATTACAAGCAAGATATGAGAGTAATATTGCAAGTGAGATATGACAGCAATACCACAAGCCTGATATGAAACCAATATGGAAACAAGATATGTAAGTAATATGGTAAACAAGATATGAGAGCACTATTTGCAAGAAATGAGGAGAATATCGCAGACAAGGAGTGGGGAGCAATATTGCAAGCAATACATGGGAGTAATATTACAAGCAAGATGTGAGGACAGTATTGCAAGAAATATTTGATAGGAATATCGCTAGCAAGATGTAAGAGGAATCTCACAAGCAAGAAATGAGAGGAATATTGCACACAAGATGTGAGAGTAGTATTTCAAGAAATATATGAGAGCACTATTGCAAGCAAGATATAAAAAACAAAGTTGAAAGCAAGATACGAGGTCAATATTACAAGCAAGATGTAAGAGAAACATTGCAAGCAAGATATGAGGGAAATATTGCAAAATAGATATAAGAGCAATATGGCAAGCAAATATGAGAGCAATTACAAGGCAGATATGAGAGCAATATTACAAGCAAGTTAGGAAAGCAATAATGCAAGCAAGATATTAGCGCAGTATGATAACCCAGATATGAGAGCAATATTGCAAGCAAGATATGTAAGCAATATTACAAGCAAGATATGTAAGCAATATGAGAAGCAAGATATTTAGAGCAATATTACAAGCAAGATATAAGATCAGAGTTGCAAGCAAGATATGAGAGCAATACTGTAAGAAAGATATGGAAACAATATTTGCAAACAAGATATGGGAGCAATATTGCAAACCGGATATGAAAACAATTGGAAGTAAAATATGAGGTCAATATTGCGAGCAAGATATGAGCAATATTGCAAACAAGATATGAAAGCCATTGGAAGTGAGATATAAGAGCAATATTACATATAAGATATGAAAGCAATTGCAAGCAAGATATGGGAGCAATATTGCAAATAAGATATGTAAGCAATTGCAAGCAAAGTAGAAGAAGAACACGAATGTAATAAAAGGAAAAATGCAACACTGTTGCATCCACGCCCTCCCGTACTGGTGTATTTCTCCCCTTGGTTGTGAGAAGGATTTCGAAAAACTTCAATTATTTTTGTCGTAAATTCGTCATTTTTAGTTTTCTGTAAAAGAAAACTATTGAGATGGCTGTTTGTATGTCCGTCCGCACTTCTTCTGTCCGCCCTCAAATCGTAAAAACTACTGAGGCTGGAGGGCTGCAAATTAGTATGTTGATCATCCACCCTCCAATCATCATACATACCAAACTGCAGCCCTCTAGCTTCAGTAGTTTTTATTTTCTTTAAGGTTAAATTTAGCCATGATCGTGAGTCTGGCACTGCTACAGTTGCCAACAAAACAGGCCACCGCCTGGCTGTGGCTGAAAGTTTTTTGTTTCGTGACTGAGAGTTTCATACAGCATTATACCGTGTACAGAAAAATCGATTACGTCGAAGAAACTTCGGCGCATTTTTTACTTGTTTTTAATCATCCCCTCTGCCTAATTCAAAGCGATGATCCATGAACATCATTTTAAAAGTATTAGGAAGTCGGAAGGAATAAGAAAGTCTTCGGAGATTTACAAAAAAAAAAAAAAAAAAAAAAAAAAAAAAAACGCGTGCATGAAGAGCCTATGTATTGGGAATAAAGGTCGGTGAGACGATAATTTTTCGACATGATGCAAATTAAAAGTGAATATCTTCCTTCCAAAAAGGAAAGGACTTAGAGCCACTTAGCCAACATAACAAAGAAAATGAAGAACATGCGAAAAAAATGATGGAAGTTTTCCAAATCTAAATCATGACAAGAGGGAACAAAAGAACATCAATACGGTGGAACGTGGAAACATATCTTCCCTTTAAATAGCAGGGAATAGAATATAGAATTTAGGCCAAAGTCCAAGCTCTGGGACCTACGAGGTCATTCAGCGCTGAAAGGGAAATTCAGAGTAAGCTGTTTAAAAGGTGTAACAGGAGGAAAACCTTGTAGTAGCATTATGAAACAACTGTTAGGAGAGGGTTGAGGAAAGTAAGCTAGAAGAAAGAATATGGAAGGAGGTACAGCAATAGGAATGAAAAGGGTTGCAACTAGGGGCCGAAGGACGCTGCGAAGTACCTTAAGTAATGCCTACAGTGCACCAGTTGAGGTACACAGACGGCACTAACCCCAACGGGATATAATGCTTCAGCTCAAATGATCTGACGAAGTGATTTTATGGTTACCTGGGCTTCTATTGACCGGAGAGTATTTTGCCCAAACAAGGTCGTTATGGGTCGTCCTTACCTATCCTTCCCCGTTAGAGGTAGGGTCGTCTGTGCACCTTACGTGGGGCACTGTGGGCAGCAACAAAGGCTTGTTACAGCATTCCTTTGGCCCGTAACTGCACCCACTTTTAGACTTTGCTTCACCTCCATTCCGCTTCCCTCCTTAGTTGTGCTGTCCAGCCTCTCTACGTATTACTTCTTAGTGAAACTGTATAGTTAGTTAGTTAGTTATTTTATTGACAAAAGTATACAATAATTAGTACAAATTTGTCCACAACGTGACATAATACAAAATATACAAAGTAAACAGTAATCTCTGTTCCTGCAAAGTACATGGCCTATACAGAAAAAATTATTAACAAGAAAACTAAAATATCAAGTACAAATAACATAATCCCATAAGATTATAAAAATAAAAAGGAACTTACTATAAGGAAAAAGTGGTTACATAACTATTCAAAATCAAGTCCTAAAACAAATAATATTTGATAAACAAAAAAATTTACTTGAAGAAAAACATAAAACAGAAGGTAAAATACGCACATTACTTATAAATATGAAGCACTTCATAAACATATTTACACAAATCAACAATATTATCATTTTCATTGAATAAAGTACTCAGAGATTCATAACTCAAGTTTGGATATTTACGCCTACATGGCATTGAAAGAGGACAAATGATCAGAACGTGTGATTCGTCCTGAATAGTGCTATTATCACATTTACACACCCTTAATTCTGGGGAGTTCGGCTCCACCTACCTGTTTCTATACGGAGGTTATGGGACATGAGTCGTAAACGACTGAAAGCTGCGCGAATATAATCAGAGATATATAATTTATCCGTATATAATTTATGTATTCCTAAGTTGGGATTCAATTTGTTTCTGTAAGTCACATACTTTGTTGCTGAAGCTGGGCGGTTTCTAATAGATGATGTGATATCAATTAGTGGATCAATTTGATCATTAAAGGCCAGAGAATCTTGAATAAATCTATATCCAGGGGAGTCTGCACCCCTGCACATCGCATATACAATATGAAAAGGCTCATCCATATCAGGATTAGACAACTTTGACACCAGAAAACGTTTTCGTTTTGATGCCACGATGAATTGTGCTAGGGGTATCCCAGACTCAGCCAAACACAAATGTGTACAGGTATTTACCCTTACATCCAGAAGACTCTTTACTAAATGATTGTAATTACTTATTGGTTTTTGTAATGCATTTGTTAGCCATGTTTCTGACCCATAAAACAAGGATGAAGTCGCTGCTGCTTCAAAGACTTTCTTCTTAACCAGAACGGCATTTTAGTATTCGTGTTACAGAATATTGAGAATTTATTCAAGGTCGATTGCCAATTTGGCTGATGTAGAGAGAGCAAGTTTTTAACTTTCCGTCATCTGTGAACCAAGTTCCTAGGTAAAGATAATGGTCACAGTAATTTATAGTTTGACCTTGAACTGTTATTGACAACTGGTCACCTACACTTTTGTTTATCACGAAAAATTTGCTCTTTTTCATTAAGCTGCATGCCATATTCATTACAATAATGCATCATAATATCAAATTTTTAATACACATTTCTCATGAAGTAGCAACAATCACCGTGTCATCCATCAATAAAAGCACATGTAAATTACCCAAAAAACTGTCCGCTGGTATTGCATTTTTTAACATCCTAACCATTTTATCCATATAAATGACAAACAGCAAACAACTAGTGGGCGCTCCCTGCTGTACGCCAACAGAGCTATCGATCACAGCTGTTCTTAAAACATTTTTGTGTTACTGTACATCTCTTGAATTGCAGACAACATTCTTTTCCCACATCCTAGTTCCTTCAAATAACTTATCATTTTCTTCTGGGAACTCTATCATAAGCTTTACTGAAATCCACAAACATGACATAGAGTTTTTTCTTCTTAAAAATAGCCAAATCAATTAATAATCTTAATGACAATATTTGTTCTATACATCCCCTCTTTTTCTGTGCTCCAGCTTGACACTTATCTATACTAAACCATAATTTCAGTCTATTCAATAGCAGTATGTCATATATCTTACCTATCGTATCCATGATACTTATCCCTCTATAATTTCCACATGCCATTCTGTTTCCAGATTTAAAAAGTACAACAAGTTTACTGTATCCCCATGAGGACAAGTAATTCAAACTCAAAAACAAAGTATTGAAAACTGTCAAGAAAAACGTCAGCCACAGGGCGGGTAGGCGAACAAACAATCCGGGGCAGAGGCCACAGTAGCTTTATTCATATTCATGTCTTTTAGAGCCCCATCTAGTTCTTGTGGAGGTGAAAGGATCGTCAAGAATAGGGATAGAAGGGCGTCATCGAGATTACTCACCCCTTCATTTTGAACATTCACATTACCTGGGTTTAAAAGCGATTCAAAATGGGTCTTGAATTTTCCGTCGTCTGGCTGCAAAGTATTTGCCTCTAATATCTGTCCCTTCAGTCTATAGCTCTCCAGATTGCTTTAGAATCATTACACTCAAGTAAACGCTCCCATCTAGGTTTTGTTACATCCCAATCAACACTTCTACCTTTCACTTTACATTTTTCAGCAACTCTGCTGATCGTATCAAGCCTTCACTCATTATAGTTTCTATGCAGCCCATATCTACATTAATCACCTCAGGAGGTTGAATTAGACTCATGTACTGTACAAATTTATCAACGTTAACATTATTATGTGAAACACTTTTTAATCAACTGATGAGTATCAGGTTTCATGTAAGACAGTCCTAAACTTTCTGCCCTCTCCAACAAAAATTTAAATGACAAATTTTTTACACCTGTCTTAAGCACCACACCTAAGGGGCATGATCAGACCCTCTTATGCCTTGATTTATTTCTAAGCATTCTATCATTTGAATACATTCTTTTGATATTATACACAAATCTAACTCCGATACCCATTCTCTCTTTCTATACGACAGATTTCCACCCATTATTTTCCCTTCATATGAGAGATGATTCATTACAACCAACGACCTGTGGTTACAAATATCAAAAGCTTTCGCCCATTATTATTAATGTGATTATCTTGAATATTCTCATAGACATAAGGAACACCTTCTTTATTGACGATATTTGGGTAGCCTATACGGGCATTAAAATCTCCCATAACAACTATTTGTTCATGATTATTTATCACAGACTCTAAATTACCAAATTGCACTACATCAAAGTATGGAGAATCCTCTGGTGTAATGTAAACAGCACCGAGAAAGACACTAGGCCAACAAGACAACTGAACCCAGATTTGGCCTTCACAATCTAACTTTACGTTTGTTATCAATCTC
>NW_027100719.1:4223875-4226375 GCF_040412425.1 Macrobrachium rosenbergii | reverse complement strand
CTCTCATCGAAGTGTAAGGATAAAACTTACATGCATAGTGTTACATTTAACATTTGCAACTGTATGCTTGTCTTCACTGTAAGTTGTACATAATTCTTTGTGTTTGCATAAGTCCTTGGTAATCTGTAATCTTGGGACTGCGTAGTCCAGTAACTTAAATTCCTTCTCCCCGTAGGAGGATAGTGCCGTCAGTGGACTTCACGCGGTGCACTGTAGGCATTGCTTAGGGTTCCTTGCAGCATCCCTTCCTTCAGCCTCTGGCTGCAACCCCTTCATTCATTTTATTGTACCTCCGTTCATATCCTCTTTCTTCCATCTTACTTTCCCTAATCCTCTCCCAACAATTGTTTCATAGTGAAACTGTAAGGTTTTCCTCCCGTTACACCTTTAAATAAATCTTTTACTCTCAATTTCCCTTTCAAAGCTGAATGACCTCATCATAGGTCCTAGCGCTTGGCCTCCAAAATTTGATAATTCCAGTATAAACAAGAGTTCTCGCTGTGAAGAACGACTTTATCTGTGTTCTGGAACCTCTCTCCTTTCGAATACTTTATTATTATTATTATTATTATTATTATTATTATTATTATTATTATTATTATTATTATTACAGAAGATGAACCTTATTCACATGGAACAAGCCCAAAGGGGCCACTGACTTGAAATTCAAGTTTCCAGACAATATGGTGTTCATTAGGAAGAAGTAAGAGGAGGTAAAGGGAAATACAGAAAGAAGAGATCTCTCTTAATAAAAGAGAAAAAATAATTTAATAAATTAATAAACAGATAAGAATGTATTTAAATGCAAAGGTATAATGCATTGCATATTCATTGAGCTTTTGAGGTTCCAGTTGGAAGACATCCTCAGTAGGGAGGCTGTTCCACAGTCCAACGGTTTGCGGAATAAAAAACCTCTGGAACTAAGGAGTTCTACAGGGAAGGAAAAGAGTTTGGGGGACCTTTCTTCTCAAACAGTTGTCTGTGTTTTTCAGGTCTTTCTTTTCCTTTCTCATTGTCTGTAGAAGGCGATTTTGTTAAATAAAACTTCTTGTTTGAGGTCTATTATCTATGGATGGTCTGTAAAGGCGACCACATCCTTTTCTGTATTTCTTGCTGTTTATCTCTTTCTGAATCATCTCCGTATTTCTCCATATTTATTGTTTTAGGTCCTATCTTTCTAAAGTGTCTTTAAGGGAAACTATCTCTTTCAATCTCTTCTTCCTCATGCCGAGTCCTTAGAGGAAATCCCGTCTCCTTCATTGTTTTCCTCTTCCTCTCACACCTGCGGGCCTTACTTAAGGGCCTTTGCAGCGACCCTTCGGCCCCTAGCTACAACTTCTTTCATTCCTTTTACTGTACCTCCATTCATATCTCTTTCTTCCATCATATTTTCCACCCTCTCCACAGTTTGTTACACAGTGCGACTGTGAGGTTTTCTTCTTGTTACACCTTTAAAGGCTTCTTACTCCCAGTTTCCCTTCCAGCGCTGAATGACTTCACAGGTCCCAGAACTTAGCCTTTGGCCTAAATTGTATATTTTATTCTATTCACCTCACGCCCCTTATCAGACTCCTCTCTCCCTTACCCCCACCCACCTTGACTTTTTTGACACTTTGGCTGTCGTTAACTATTACACTCAGCCACTGTGTAGTAACGTGTGTTTTGTTTCTGTCTGATTCTGTTTATTATATACACTATGAATATTGTATAACAAGATTCGTTTTTAGTTGAATCCATATTGTTAAAAATTCTCTCTCTCTCTCTCTCTCTCTCTCTCTCTCTCTCTCTCTCTCTCTCTCTCTCTCTCTCTCTTATTGTTTTGCTGTTCTCTGCCCCAACTGTCTTCTCATGAAATGGCTGTATCGCTACGTCCAGGCTTCAGAATCTTCCACTAATGAGAGTCCCAAGTGGATTCTTCTTCTTCTGTAAATCGTCAGGGGACAAAGCAGCCCAAACTTTGGCGTTCCACGGGAAACAGTTAAAATATTCCAGTAAATGAAATTGGCCCGAGCGTTATAGTTCCTCAGTTGCACAAATGTTTTTAGCTAGAATTACTTTATTCCTCACACAGCTGGGCTGTGGAACAGCCTCCCCGAAGATGTCGTGCAATTGGAACTTCAGAAGTTGAAGCGAAGATGCAGTGCATTGCTATCCAAATACAATTCTCCTCGTTTTTTTTTATAATTTACTTAAATTTTCATTCATCTATTTATTTGTTAATATATCTGTTTTTATAATAACTGATCTCCTCTTTCTGTATTTGCCATTACATTCTGTTACTTCTTTCTAATGAACACCATATTCTTTGGAAGCTTGAATTTCAAATCAATGGTCCCTTTGTTTGGCTTGTTTCATATGAGTAGAGTTCACCTCCTGATTAATAATAATAATAATAATAATAATAATAATAATAATAATAATAATAATAATAATCACTTCAATATAATGGACAGTGCGGGCAGTGCGGACATTTTAGTTACGAGAAGAAAATTCACGGCTA